>NC_069506.1:251951251-252143751 GCF_027579735.1 Bombina bombina | reverse complement strand
GGTACTAACTTGCAAGTTATTTGCACCGCTCACCTCCCTATAGTGCTGTTATTACAGGTTTACAAAAACCCGGCGTTAGCAGGCAAGAAGTGAGCGTAGAGCAACATTAAGCTCCATACTGCACTGCAATATCCGGGGCTGCGGTGAGCTGCGGTAAGCTGGTTATACGTGCTCGTGCATGATTTCCCCATAGACATCAATGGGTAGAGTCGGCTAAAAAAAAAGCCTAACACCTGCAATAAAGGAGCGTAAAGCTCAGTAACGCAGCCCCATTGATTCCTATTAGAAAAGAAAATTTATGTTTACACCTAACACCCTAGCATGAACCCCGAGTCTAAACACCCCTAATCTTATACTTATTAACCCTTAATCTGCTGCCGTTGACATCGCCAACACCTACATTATACTTATTAACCCCTAATCTGCTGCCCCCAGCATCGCCGACACCTACATCATTTTATTAACCCCTAATCTCCCATCCCCAATGTCGCCGCTACCTACCTACACTTATTAACCCCTAATCTGCCGTCCCCAATGTCGCCCCCACTATACTAAATTTATTACCCCTAAACCTAACCCTAAGTCTAACCCTAACACCCACTAACTTTATTGTAATTAAAATAAATCTAAATAAAACCTACTATTAATAATTAAATAATTCCTATTTCAAACTAAATATTTACCTGTAAAATAAACCCTTAGCTAGCTACAATATAACTAATAGTTACATTGTATCTATCTTAGGTTTTATTTTTATTTCACAGGCAAGTTTGTATTTAATTTATATATGAGAGAAGAGAGAAAAAGACGACGGCACTACTGGTGTTGTGTCCCTTATACTATTAGTTTCTCTAATATGATGATAGAGCTAACAATGTTATAATCAAGGACTTAGGTGCTGTACACTGAAAGAAACAAACTGAAGGATACCAATTGCGTGAAGCAATTGAAAGAGTGTACTTCGATAGCACTCAACAACACAGGTAGGTTACTGGCAAATGTTACCATAGGTAAATAAGCCCAAAGGGAGGCGGTATTAAAACTTAACTTTTATTTAAATAGTTAAAATTGAAAATCGTTAAAATATTCAGACAGTGTGAGAGAGAACGAGGGTGATGAGGAGGGGGGAGAGGTCTCCAAAATCACCTTATATCTTATATAGTAACCCGGTATGTTCCACAGAGATTATACCCTTAGACAGCGGAGGACAATTATAAATTTGTACCTATATATTATGTTGCTCAGAATATTTGAACATATATCACATTCAGAATATAAGTGTCCTTATTGTTGCTGTGAATCAAAAAGCGGAATTATCCGCTACAGTATACCTTCGTGTAAATTATATGGTATAATTCCCTATGGGTAATAAGTGTGAGTAATAATGTTCTCTTATCGGATGTCAGACAGATAAGTATCCCTAATATCATAGATATCAATGGTGTCCTGTTTGGTTCACCGCCTGGCGATACCCCACAGTTATAGAGCTGCTGGTTGTATCGATACACTTGTAGTTAATGCCTGCATAGACTGTAATATAAGGGATGGTAAATTACCAAAATAAAGTCAATTCCCTATATTAATCCAGTTTCTCAACAGGACCGCCTAGTATTTATCCGGCTGGGCCAGAGGACGGACGATATTTTAAACTGACAGGGGTTAAGGAGGTAGGGTGTGGTATCCCTAGAAATAAAAATGTCATGCACTCTTATCTGGATATTCCCAAATAACTGCAATTTGGCTGTTGCATTAAAAGTATCAAATACCTGCTGTTTCTCTTTTCACAATTTGGGAAATAATCTTGTGTGTAATTCTATATACCTGTTGGAATGGATTAAACTAAATGTCCAGATTTGAACAGGAATGGCCCACTTGGTTTTAACAAAATAGTCAGCCCAGTGTATAAACAGTTAACACAATATAAAATATTAATATGTGTTGGTATTAGAAAAAGGCTTGCGTTAGTGGCTACCTGGTCAGGTACCATAACATTGCTTAGGGTCAAATGTACCACAAATAAATTCCAAGATTGTTTATTTTGATAAAGTGGTCAGAATGTAATTAAATTCAAATAGTCTACATCCAGACACCCCTTTTAGTGCGTTACTTATTTGGCAAGTGACCGTGTTCAGTTGAGACCTCCTAAAAAATAGCGTAAGTATGGACCCTGTCAGTTAGTTCTGATGAATCTGGCGGTCTGTGCTGTATTACTATCACTCCTGTGTAATGTTGGTAATCCTGCGTTATTATTCAGTGTGGAGAACTAGAGTAATTGTATAAACTACATGGGTTCTCCCCTATTGTTTGTCTTAAAGTAACCCTTACTTGGTAGCGAGCTAGAGTGATACCTATTTCTAAAAGAGGTACAAATCTTCACTTATAGAGTGAATACTATTGCGGTATACACTTGTCCGCTATAATACTTGTTTAGGTACTTAATAACATTTAATATTGTTAAAGAGGAGAGAGAGACCGATTTTATTATTTATTTTAACTAGGTAGAATAGTTACTAAACAGTTATTAACTATTTACTAATTACCTAGCTAAAATAAATACAAAGTTACCTGTAAAATAAAACCTAACCTGACTTACACTAACACCTAACCTTACACTACAATTAAATCAATTACATAAATTAAATACAATTAACTAAATTACAAAAAAAACACTAAATTACACAAAATAAAAAAAGAAATGATCAGATATTTAAACTAATTACACCTAATCTAATAGCCCTATCAAAATAAAAAAAGCCCCCCCAAGAGGTGGAGCTTGGCCGCACAGGGTAATGGCCGCAAGATAGAAAAGCTCCCGGGCCCAAACTCTCCAGACGGGCATCTTTAATAACATAAACAGGGAAATTATACCACTAAATAGAGCGGAGGAACGACTTATAACAGGGCACCAGAAAACAATGATTAACAAGTACAAGAAATGGACCTGCAAGACGTGAGCGCATCCAGCCGTGCTTTGGGGCCTAGAACTCAAATCAACAACAACGGCTATATTGAGGCATAAAGACTACCTCAGCACGCAGCGGTTGGCTTATGAATGTCGAACCTGACACCAAAGGCACTATAAATTCAACACGGAGATAGCTGCGACATCATAGGGCAGGTACAGCAAATAAAGAAGCGTATCAAACCCCACAAAGTCGACAGAGTAAGCAATGCATCAATTTCATGGTGGGCTCTTAACTGCCCAGTGCTGCTCAGAGTACCCAGCTGAAGTGGGAAAAATTACGAAAAATTAAGCCAAGGTGTCTAGAAAAGGGGGAGCAGAGTGACAAAGATAAACAATACTAAGGCCGCACCATATTATACATACAAAATAAGAGGTCTGTAGGGAACAGAGGGACTAAAATAAAAAAGGGGCAGAAATAAGCAGGAAAATCAGTTGCAAGTTGAAATACACTGATTACAGCTGAGCCACGTGGAGACATATCTTTAATACTTATTAGCAAAAAAGTAAACTGTAGGCACCAGACTTGAACATTCAAAACATCCTTTATTGATTAAAGGGTACACTTGAAAAAACGGGTTAACAGCTGAAAAAACCTTGGGCAAGGTGGAGTAGTGGTTCCCCATGTACCCGTAGGCTGACGCGTTTTGGCTGTTGCCGTAATCGTAGCTGAAGGGTTTTAACATTGACTTCTATTTAAACCTTAAAACCACCAGTGATAGGTTAAAAACTAAACTACGTGATAGAACACACCTCCACCTTTAAAGTCATATATCTACCCTTTTGCGGATGGCTATACTTATTCACTATATGTAAGTGGTATTAATAGAATTTACTAATCTATAGATGTAATAACAACTTGACAATAATAAAAAATCACAGGTTACGTTAGTAATAAATTCTGGCAATATAATTTTACCAACGTATTAAAGATATTAAACATGTACTTCCTGTTTGACCACAAACTTAGTTCAAATATACATAGTCACTAAGATGTTATTATTCTATACGAAGTTATATATACAGAATACCCTAAAAAATTGAGGAAAAGATCAAATTGTCTTATTTGTTTGAAGGATGATAGTTCCTAATTCAAATATATACATACTCATAAGTTATTTATTGGAGTTTATATCAGATACTCTGGATACACAGGTTGGCACCAGTAGTTTATCAGATCAAATTCTGAATTAAAACCATTAGGTACCCTGGTGTTCAACCTGTGTATCCAGAAAATCGCTCTCTTTGAAAGAATGGCATCTCTGTCACCGCCTCGGTTGTCAGTGTTCACAACCTCTATAATAGTCCAAGAAAGTGTCTTAGGGTCCTTATCATGTTTCTCTCTGAATTGGCTCAATAAGGGAGTGGTTAATTTACCTGTTTTAATATCATTGATATGTTCCCTTACACTAATCCTTAATTGGTGGGTCGTGAGGCCTGTATATTGAATGTCTCATACATCTCAGTTCAGCAAGTAAATTGCATAGGTAGATCTACAATTAAAAAGTGCTCTATGTGAAAATGTTTCACCAGTATATGAACTTCTGAACACATTGCCCAGTCTGACATGTCTAAAAGCTATGCAATTGCTGTAACTGCATCTATATACCCCCTTGAATCTAAGCCAAGAGGATTCACTTGTCTCATCCTGTTTTAGTTGTGTTGGGGCTACATAGTTCCTTATAGTTTTTCCCCTTTTGAAGGCAAATCGGCATCCTTGCGAGGCAACCTGCATCAGATCGTCATCTGCTCTCAACATTGTCAGATGTTTGCGTATGATATTACATATTTGGTAGTATTGCCTACTATATTGTGTTACAAAGGTTACCTGTTCAGAGTCCTTGTCACATCCTGTTTTCTTGATCCTATCTTTCAGGAGACTAGGGCCTCTAGTTATCAAGCCATCAACCTCAAATACGCTGGAATTCTGCAGCGTATTTGTGGCGAGGCTGATTATCAAGCCCTACATACCAGCAAAAGTAGAATTTTGTGACGTAAGCTACGATCCGCCGGACTCAGTCCGACACAGATCGATTCTTACGTCACTTCAGATGTTCCGAATGCAAGTTTGGCACAATCTGACTACTTTTTATAGTTATCAAATGACTAGCAGGTATGCTCGGCACTTTTCCGGCCCAGCGTACCTGGTTTTCAATCCGCCGCCCTGGAGGCGGCGGATCCTATAGGAATCAATGGGAGTCTGACCATAGCGAAAGTTCATGTTCGCTGCTGCCCGACATCCCATTGATTCCTATGGGAGATGTCTGCACCTAACATGTACCCAGAGTGTAAACACCCCTAATCTGCCCCCCTACACAGCCGCAACTAAATAAAGTTATTAACCCCTAAAGCGCCGCTCCCTGGAGCCCACCAACACTCTAATAAACTTATTAACCCCTAAACCGCCGCTCCCGGAGCCCACCACCACTTACATAATATATTAACCCCTATCCTGCCCCCCCTATACCGCCGCCACCTATAATAAATTTATTAACCCCTATCCTGCGGATCCCTACCCCGCCGCAACAAAATAAATTGTTTAACCCCTAAACCGCCGCTCCCGGGCCCCGCCGCCACCTATAATAAACCCCTAATCTGCCCCCCCTACACCGTCGCCACCTATAATAAATGTATTAACCTCTATCCTGCCCCCCCTATACCGCCGCCATCTATATTAAACTAATTAACCTTTAAACCTAAGTCTAACACTAACCCTAACACCCCCCTAACTTATAAAAATATTATTTTAATACATCTAAATAAAAATTACTCTTATTAACTAAATTAATCCTATTTAAAACTAAATACTTACCTATAAAATAAACCCTAATATAGCTACAATATAACTAATAATTATACTGTAGCTATTTTAGGATTTATTTTTATTTTACAGGCAAATTTAAATTTATTTTAACTAGGTACAATAGCTATTAAATAGTTAATAACTATTTAATAGCTACCTAGATACAATAAAAACAGATTTACCTGTAAAATAAAAACTAACCTAAGTTAAAATTACACCTAACACTACACTATCATTAAATTAATTATTCCTATTTAAAACTAAACACTTACCTGTAAAATAAACCCTAAGGCCTAGATTTGGAGTTCGGCGGTAGCCGTGAAAACCAGCGTTAGAGGCTCCTAACGCTGGTTTTAGGCTACCGCCGGTATTTAGAGTCGTGTAGGTAAGGGTCTAACGCTCACTTTTCAGCCGCGACTTTTCCATACCGCAGATCCCCTTACGTCAATTGCGTATCCTATATTTTCAATGGGATCTTTCTAACTCCGGTATTTAGAGTCGTTTCTGCAGTGAGCGTTAGAGCTCTAACGACAAGATTCCAGCCGCAGAAAAAAGTCAGTAGTTAAGAGCTTTCTGGGCTAACGCCGGTTTATAAAGCTCTTAACTACTGTACCCTAAAGTACACTAACACCCATAAACTACCTATGTACCCCTAAACCGAGCTCCCCCCACATCGCCGCCACTCGATTAAAATTTTTAACCCCTAATCTGCCGACCGCCACCTACGTTATACTTATGTACCCCTAATCTGCTGCCCCTAACCCCGCCGACCCCTATATTATATTTCTTAACCCCTAACTTGCCCCCCACAACGTCGCCGCAAGCTACTTAAAATAATTAACCCCTAATCTTCCGACCGCAAATCGCCGCCACCTACGTTATCCCTATGTACCCCTAATCTGCTGCCCCTAACATCGCCGACCCCTATATTATATTTATTAACCCCTAATCTGCCCCCTCAACGTCGCCGACACCTGCCTACACTTATTAACTCCTAATCTGCCGAGCGGACCTGAGCGCTACTATAATAAAGTTATTAGCCCCTAATCCGCCTCACTAACCCTATCATAAATAGTATTAACCCCTAATCTGCCCTCCCTAACATCGCCGACACCTACCTTCAATTATTAACCCCTAATCTGCCGACCGGAGCTCACCGCTATTCTAATAAATGGATTAACCCCTAAATCTAAGTCTAACCCTAACACTAACACCCCCCTAAATTAAATATAATTTACATCTAACGGAATTAATTAACTCTTATTAAATAAATTATTCCTATTTAAAGCTAAATACTTACCTGTAAAATAAATCCTAATATAGCTACAATATAAATTATAATTATATTATAGCTATTTTAGGATTAATATTTATTTTACAGGCAACTTTGTATTTATTTTAACCAGGTACAATAGCTATTAAATAGTTAAGAACTATTTAATAGTTACCTAGTTAAAATAATTACAAATTTACCTGTAAAATAAATCCTAACCTAAGATATAATTAAACCTAACACTACCCTATCAATAAAATAATTAAATAAACTACCTACAATTATCTACAATTAAACCTAACACTACACTATCAATAAAATAATTAAACACAATTGCTACAAATAAATACAATTAAATAAACTATCTAAAGTACAAAAAATAAAAAAGAACTAAGTTACAGAAAATAAAAAAATATTTACAAACATAAGAAAAATATTACAACAATTTTAAACTAATTACACCTACTCTAAGCCCCCTATTAAAATAACAAAGCCCCCCAAAATAAAAAATTCCCTACCCTATTCTAAATTAAAAAAGTTACAAGCTCTTTTACCTTACCAGCCCTGAACAGGGCCCTTTGCGGGGCATGCCCCAAGAAGTTCAGCTCTTTTGCCTGTAAAAAAAAACATACAATACCCCCCCCCCCAACATTACAACCCACCACCCACATACCCCTAATCTAACCCAAACCCCCCTTAAATAAACCTAACACTAAGCCCCTGAAGATCTTCCTACCTTGTCTTCACCATCCAGGTATCACCGATCCGTCCTGGCTCCAAGATCTTCATCCAACCCAAGGGGGGGTTGGCGATTCATAATCCGGTGCTGAAGAGGTCCAGAAGAGGCTCCAAAGTCTTCCTCCTATCCGGCAAGAAGAGGACATCCGGACCGGAAAACATCTTCTCCAAGCGGCATCTTCGATCTTCTTCCATCCGGTGCGGAGCGGGTCCATCTTGAAGCAGGCGACGTGGATCCATCCTCTTCTTCCGATGTCTCCCGACTAATGACGGTTCCTTTAAGGGACGTCATCCAAGATGGCGTCCCTCGAATTCCGATTGGCTGATAGGATTCTATCAGCCAATCGGAATTAAGGTAGGAATTTTCTGATTGGCTGATGGAATCAGCCAATCAGAATCTAGTTCAATCCGATTGGCCGATCCAATCAGCCAATCAGATTGAGCTCGCATTCTATTGGCTGATCGGAACAGCCAATAGAATGCGAGCTCAATCTGATTGGCTGATTGGATCAGCCAATCGGATTGAACTTGATTCTGATTGGCTGATTCCATCAGCCAATCAGAAAATTCCTACCTTAATTCCGATTGGCTGATAGAATCCTATCAGCCAATCGGAATTCGAGGGACGCCATCTTGGATGACGTCCCTTAAAGGAACCGTCATTAGTCGGGAGACATCGGAAGAAGAGGATGGATCCGCGTCGCCTGCTTCAAGATGGACCCGCTCCGCACCGGATGGAAGAAGATCGAAGATGCCGCTTGGAGAAGATGTTTGCCGGTCCGGATGTCCTCTTCTTGCCGGATAGGAGGAAGACTTTGGAGCACCGGATTATGGATCGCCAACCCCCGCTTGGGTTGGATGAAGATCTTGGAGCCAGGACGGATCGGTGATACTTGGATGGTGAAGACAAGGTAGGAAGATCTTCAGGGGATTAGTGTTAGGTTTATTTAAGGGGGGTTTGGGTTAGATTAGGGGTATGTGGGTGGTGGGTTGTAATGTTGGGGGGGGGGTATTGTATGTTTTTTTTTACAGGCAAAAGAGCTGAAATTCTTGGGGCATGCCCCGCAAAGGGCCCTGTTCAGGGCTGGTAAGGTAAAAGAGCTTGTAACTTTTTTAATTTAGAATAGGGTAGGGAATTTTTTATTTTGGGGGTCTTTGTTATTTTATTAGGGGGCTTAGAGTAGGTGTAATTAGTTTAAAATTGTTGTAATATTTTTCTTATGTTTGTAAATATTTTTTTATTTTCTGTAACTTAGTTCTTTTTTATTTTTTGTACTTTAGCTAGTTTATTTAATTGTATTTATTTGTAGGAATTGTGTTTAATTAATTTATTGATAGTGTAGTGTTAGGTTAATTGTAGGTAATTGTAGGTAGTTTATTTAATTATTTTATTGATAGGGTAGTGTTAGGTTTAATTATAACTTAGGTTAGGATTTATTTTACAGGTAAATTTGTTATTATTTTAACTAGGTAACTATTAAATAGTTCTTAACTATTTAATAGCTATTGTACCTGGTTAAAATAATTACAAAATTGCCTGTAAAATAAATATTAATCCTAAAATAGCTATAATATAATTATAATTTATATTGTAGCTATATTAGGATTTATTTTACAGGTAAGTATTTAGCTTTAAATAGGAATAAGTTATTTAATAAGAGTTAATTTATTTCGTTAGATAAAAATTATATTTAAGTTAGGGGGGTGTTAGTGTTAGGGTTAGACTTAGCTTTAGGGGTTAATACATTTATTAGAATAGCGGTGAGCTCCGGTCGGCAGATTAGGGGTTAATAATTGAAGGTAGGTGTCGGCGATGTTAGGGAGGGCAGATTAGGGGTTAATACTATTTATTATAGGGTTAGTGAGGCGGATTAGGGGTTAATAACTTTATTATAGTAGCGCTCAGGTCCGCTCAGCAGATTAGGGGTTAATAAGTGTAGGTAGGTGTCGGCGACGTTGTGGGGGGCAGATTAGGGGTTAATAAATATAACATAGGGGTCGGCGATGTTAGGGCAGCAGATTAGGGGTACATAGGGATAACGTAGGTGGCGGCGTTTTACGGAGCGGCAGATTAGGGGTTAAAAGTGTAATGCAGGGGTCAGCGATAGCGGGGGCGGCAGATTAGGGGTTAATAAGTGTAAGGTTAGGGGTGTTTAGACTCGGGGTACATGTTAGAGTGTTAGGTGCAGACGTAGGAAGTGTTTCCCCATAGGAAACAATGGGGCTGCGTTAGGAGCTGAACGCGGCTTTTTTGCAGGTGTTAGGTTTTTTTTCAGCTCAAACAGCCCCATTGTTTCCTATGGGAGAATCGTGCACGAGCACGTTTTTGAGGCTGGCCGCGTCCGTAAGCAACTCTGGTATCGAGAGTTGCATTTGCGGTAAAAATGCTCTACGCTCCTTTTTTGGAGCCTAACGCAGCATTTTTTTGAACTCTCGATACCAGAGTTAATTTTATGGTGCGGCCAGAAAAAAACCCGCGGAGCGTTAACAGCCCTTTTACCGCCAAACTCCAAATCTAGGCCCTTGATAGCTACAATGTAATTAATAATTACATTGTAGCTATTTTAGGATTTATATTTATTTTACAGGTAACTTTGTAATTATTTTAACTAGGTACAATAGTTATTAAATAGTTATTAACTATTTAATAACTACCTAGCTAAAAGAAATACAAAATTACCTGTAAAATAAATCCTAACCTAAGTTACAATAAAACACTACACTATCATTTAATTAATTAAATAAATTACTAGCCAATACCTACAATTAAATACAATTAAATAAACTAAACTATATTACAAAAAAACAAACACTAAATTACAGAAAATAAAAAAATATTAAAAGAATTTTAAACTATTTACACCTAATCTAAGCCCCCTAATAAAATAAATAAAATAAATAAATAATAAAAGTCCCTACACTATTCTACATTAAAAAGTAATCTGCTCTTTTACCAGCCCTTAAAAGGGCTTTTTGGGGGGCATGCCCCAAAGTAATCAGCTCTTTTGCCTGAAAAAAAAAAAAATACAGCCCCCCCCCAACATTAAAACCCACCACCCACATACCCCTACTCTAACCCACCCAAACCCCCCTTAAATAAACCTAACACTACCCCCTGAAGATCTCCCTACCTTGAGTCGTCTTCACCCAGCCGGGCCGAAGTTTTCATCTGATGGGGCAGAAGAGGACATCCAGACCAGCAGAAGTCTTCATCCTATCCGTGCAGAAGAGGACTTCAGGACCGGCAGACATTTTCATCCAAGCAGCATCTTCTATCTTCATCCATCCGACGAGGAGCGGCTCCATCTTCAAGACCCCCGGTGCGGAACATCCTTCTCCACCGACGACTACCCGATGAATGAAGGTTCCTTTAAGTGACATCATCCAAGATGGAGTCCCTCGAATTCCGATTGGCTGATAGGATTCTATCAGCCAATTGGAATTAAGGTAGGAAAAATCTGATTGGCTGATGCTATCAGCCAACCAGATTGAAGTTCAATCCGACTGGCTGATGAACACGCACAAACTAAAATGAAATTTAAAGAGACAACTAACACACTTTGAAACTTTGTGCACATCGACACATTATCCAAGACACACAATATCAGCATTATATAAAATGTTGCTCATGCCAGACACGGAGCAGCTCCCATCCTATTGCCACAAATGGCATAGGGAATTAAACATAGACATCACACACAAAGACTGGTTGAAAATATTTAGAAACCATAAAAAAGCATTGGTGTCAGCCAGAATACAGGAGACAAATTTTAAATACATGTCAAGATGGTACCTCACACCCATAAGAATTGGGAAGATCTATAAACACACCAGCGGTCAGTGCTGGAGGGGCTGTGGGGAGAAAGCTGATATGACTCATGTGTGGTGGGGCTGTGCAAAACTGGGAACATTCTGGGGAGACGTTTTTACATGTATAGACAAAACCTTATATACAAAACTACCAAGAGACCCAGGTATACTGTTTTTTCACTGCCTCCCTAGTCTCAAAAATGAAATAAAACAGACATTACTTTTTATTATGCTCAACAGCACCAAAATACTGATACCCCAAAATTGGAAATCCACAGGAGTACCAAGCATCCCAATGTGGGAGCAGCAAGTGGAAAATCTGCTTAGTATGGAAAGATATCACTTCCTCAAACTGGGCAAATTGGACATACACGAGTACATGACAATGATATGGAATGCACACAAAAATCACTAATTCACAATAGGGCAAACCCAGTTGTTGTTATCTACACATAGAAAGACACAAAATATAAATTACCAAGTGAGGATCAGCACCATCAAAGGCAGACGCCTTACAGATACACAAGCTAAACGGGTAAACTACTGAAATACACACTCACCGGAAACCTTACTTTACAACGCCCTTTCCCCCCCCATTCCCAATGCTATTACTTTATGTTGGATATCCAAATATTTTGGGAGGTTGATTCCTAATGGATACTGAGACTATATTTGCTGACAAGCATATACCTCCTTGACTTGATTTGTTATAATATAGCACAGCAAACTGTTTAAAGGAAGCGGAATGTTTACAATATCACATACATCTGCCCCATCCACCCACTTACAGCTTCGGATCCTCTTTGGTCCAAAAGTGGCCAACTCACCATCCATTGGGATTGGATGATGGCAATTCCCAGCTCCACAAAAGAGCAAAAGAAATGACTGACTTGGCAATTCAAACCTTCTATATGCCATTGCGCTAAATGTATAACCATTAACTATGTAAATTTCGAAGGCTCACGATGTAACCAGAGCTGAGATTGTATGTTTGATTATATTTAAATAAAGCTCATTGAAAAATAAAAGCCCCCCCAAAATAAAAATCCCCCTAGCCTAAACTAAACTACCAATAGCCCTTAAAATGGCCTTTTGCAGGGCATTGCCCCAAAGACATTAGCTCTTTTACCTGTAAAAAAAAAATACAAACAACCCCCCAACAGTAAAACCTACCACCCACACAACCAACCCCCCAAATAAAATCCTAACTAAAAAAACCTAAGCTCCCCATTGCCCTGAAAAGGGCATCTGGATTGGCATACCCCTTAAAAGGGCATTTAGCTCTTTTTTCGCCCAAGCCCTAATCTAAAAATAAAACCCACCCAATAAATAGACTTGTGCAGCTTCAAAAAATTTGTTTTGGTTCGGATCGATTCGGATCGATTCGAATTTCGGTTCGAATCGATTCAAATTCAGAAAAAATCAAATTAATTTGTTTCAGATTCATTCGGATTCTTTCGGATTTGAAAAAAATCGGCTGGATTCGGTTCGGTTTGATTCGGAAATTCGGGAATTTCGGTAAGTGTTAGGTGGGATGTGCTATGTATTACACTAGTATATGTACTGTATATTAGGTTTAACCCATAGCAGAGTGATAAAACCTAATATACTGTACAATACTAGTGTAATACACGGCCATCCGAATCTACCGAATAAATTCGAATCGATTCGAATTTATTCAGTAGATTCGGCACTACCGCAATTCGGAAATTCGAATCAATCCGAATCTCCGAATTCGACAAATTCGGCCGAATTTCAATTCGGACCGAATTGAATCGCACATGTCTACCAATAAACCCTTACAAAAGCCTAACACTAACCCCCGAAGATCCACTTACAGTTTTTGAAGACCCAACATCCATCCTCAACGAACCCGGCAGAAGTCCTCAACGAAGCGGCAGAAGTCTTCATCCAACCGGGCAGAAGTGAAAAAAACCTATTAACTGATGCAATCAGCCAATAGGATTGAGCATGCTTTCTATTGGCTGATTGGAACAGCCAATAGAATGTGAGCTCAATCCTATTGGCTGATTGCATCAGTCAATAGTTTTTCTCCTTTAATTCCGATTGGCTGATATAATTCTATCAGCCAATTGGAATTCAAGGGACGCCATCTTGGATGACGTCATTTAAAGGAGAATTCATTTTTCAAGAAGACGTCGATTGAAGAGGATGCTCCGTGCCGGATGTCTTGAAGATGGACCCGCTCCGCACCCGATGAAGATAGAAGATTGCGTCTGGATGAAGACTTCTGCCCAGTTGGATGAAGACTTCTGCCGCTTTGTTGAGGACTTCTGCTGGCTTCGTTGAGGATGGATGTCAGGTCTTCAAAAACTGTAAGTGGATCTTTGAGGTTAGTGTAAGGTTTTTTTAAGGGTTTATTGGGTGGGTTATATTTTTAGATTAGGGTTTGGGCGGAAAAAGAGCTAAATGCCCTTTTAAGGGCAATGCCCATCCAAATGCCCTTTTCAGGGCAATGGGGAGCTTAGGTTTTTTAGTTAGGATTTTATTTGGGGGGTTGGTTGTGTGGGTGGTGGGTTTTACTGTTGGGGGGTTGTTTGTATTTTATTTTACAGGTAAAAGAGCTGATTTCTTTGGGGCAATGCCCCGCAAAAGACCCTTTTAAGGGCTATTGGCAGTTTAGTTTAGGCTAGGGTTTTTTTATTTTGGGGGGATTTTTTATTTTGATAGGGCTATTAGATTAGGTGTAATTCGTTTAAATATCTGATAATTTCTTTTTTTATTTTGTATAATTTAGTGGGGGTTTTTTTTTGTAATTTAGTTAATTGTATTTAATGTATGTAATTGATTTAATTGTAGTGTAAGGTTAGGTGTTAACGTAAAACAGGTTAGGTTTTATTTTAAAGGTAAATTTGTATTTATTTTAGCTAGATAGTTAATAACTATTTACTAACTAGTCTACCTAGTTAAAATAAATACAAACTTGCCTGCGAAATAAAAATAAAACCTAAGCTAGATACAATGTAACTATTAGTTATATTGTAGCTAGCTTAGGGTTTATTTTACGGGTAAGTATTTAGTTTTAAATAGGAATTATTTAGTTAAAAATTGTAAGTTTTATTTAGATTTATTTTAATTACATTAAGGTTAGTGGGTGTTAGGTTTAGACTTAGGGTTAGGTTTAGGGGATAATAACTTTAGTATTGTGGCGGCGACGTTGGGGCTGGAGATTAGGGGTTAATAAATGTAGGTAGGTGGCGGCGATGTTAGGGGTGGCAGATTAGGGGTCAATAATATTTAACTAGTGTTTGTGATGAGGGAGGGCAGCGGTTTAGGGGTTAATATGTTTATTATAGTGGCAGCGATGTCCGGAGCGGCAGATTAGGGGTTAATAATTTTATTTTAGTGTTTGCGATGCAGGAGGGCATCGGTTTAGGGGTTAATAGGTAGTTTGTGGGTGTTAGTGTACTTTTTAGCACTTTAGTTATGAGTTTTATGTTATGGCTTTGTAGCGTAAAACTCATAACTACTGACTTTCAGTTTACATTATGGATCTTGACGGTATTGTCTGTACCACTCACTTTTTGGTCTCCCAGGCGGACTCGTATTACCTGTGCTATGGAAGTCCCATTGAAAAAGGACTTTTTGAAAGCTGCGGTAGTTATGTTGCGTTATGGCCAAAAAAGTGTGCTGTGCAGCTAAACCTGAAAGACTCGTAATAACAATGGTAGTGAAAAAGAGCCTTAATGCTGCTTTTTCACTCATAACGCAAAACTCGTAATCTAGCCGTATGTATCTAAACATACTAAATTCATTTTCATATGCCTGAAAAAGTGAAGTAAAATTTGTTTAAATTAAAATTAATACAGTTGTATCAGCTGTGCACCTCCTCATTGTTATTGTCTCATAATGCTAACTTTATACAAAAAAAATTAATTTTTTGAGCAAGGTTTTTCATATTTAATGTAGCCTAAATGCTCACGTATACGGGTTCTGACATCTCGACTAGTCATGCCAACATACTGTTTTGAGTGATCTGTACACTCAATAAGGTATATGACATAACTAGTGCAGCATTTTACACAACCTTTGGTGAGAAATGATTCACGTGATTGACAAGAGTAAAATTTTCGACCCTCAGTCAAGAAATTGCATGCTTTACATCTATGGTTACCACATTTATATGTGCCATTAACAAGTAACCATGATCCTGTGTTTTTCTTCAAGCTAGGTAACTGACTGGGGGCGAGAATGTTGCCCAAAGTGAGTTTTCATGAGTATACACACCTAAATCCCTTCTCGACTGTATCTTTGAGACAGGTATCACCCAACAAGATTGGGAAGTATTCCTTTACAATATCACAAACTGATGTGTAGTCAGAGGAGTATTTTGTGATAAAGGATAGGTCCCTATCCTCAGTATTGTTTCGGGTCTGATTACATAATAGGTACTCGCCATTACAGGTCTGCTTCCAGGCGGCTCCATCTTCATCCAGCACGGTCCTCTTCATGTGATAGTCCGACTCACACTGAAGATTGAATGCGAGGTACCCGTTTTATATTGGGGTAAGCAAACAAATATAGTGGCCCTTACCAGCTTATTTGGATGTGTGTAGAAGGCAGTGTGTCTTCAGTGAAAGCACCGGTCTCCAAGCCCTTCCCTTCCGTCCAAGAAGCCCAAACAGACGGCACCTTTGTCAAAGTGCCAAAACTCCAGTATAGCAACAAACACTTCCAGAATCACCTGTTCAGAGATGTGATACAAACTTGCGAGGTCACACTGATAGTACATAAAAAGAAACTTTTATTGCTGGTACAGCTTAAAAACAAAGAGCCATACGGCTCACAACAACATTTCCAGAGTCACAGCAAAGGCAAAAAATGCAGACATGTTTCATGTGGGTCTACCACACTTGTTCACTGCTAACTACTGCCCTGTCGAGACTTCTATTTAAAGAGACATGTACATGTTAATTTAAAAACATATAACCAATTTATTAACTCCTTTGTGCCTTTTCTTTGAGTCTTGTAATACTGTGAAATGAAATAATTATCCATTCTACGTTTAATATGTGATCCCTAGAATTTATAAGTATATTTATTTAGTTCCTCACCTACAATTTTCAACCATTTACTTTTAGCATTTGTACTATGCATTTTTTATTTGAACATTTATTCAAATACAGTACATTTATCTAAATAAATAAATAAATAGATATTGCTTTCCATATTTATTCCTAGGGGGTGTCTAGTGTTTAAATAAAAATTCCACTGTGACTCTTTGTAATTTAGCTTATATTCTCTGTCTCCCCTCTCTTATGTGTGGGGCCATGAACAATAGCATGAATAGACAAAAGTGATGCATGTGATTTTTGAAATCTATAGCCACTGGGGTAAACACCTCTGGGTTTTCAATGTCCCTAACATGTTCTAGCGCTCTGTCTTTTAACAGGTGTTTTGTTTTGCCCATGTATTGGATTTGGCACCCCCTACAGGTGAGGCGGTAAATTAAATGGTTGGAGTAGCAGTTTAACTTGAACCTGATCTCATATGTCCTATTTGTAACTGTTGAAGTGAACATTGTCCCTTCCATTACATAACTGCAAGTCTTACAGTGGTTTGCTCTGCACTTGTAAAAGCCTAATCTGTTTGGTAACCAGGTTCTTACACTTCTAGTGGGGAGATCAGATGGTGCCAACATATTTCCAATTGTTTTACATCTTTTGGCTACAATTTGAAACCCTCCAACTGCCACTTTTCCCAAGCTTGAATGCACTGCAAGAATGGATAAACATTGTGTTACAATGTTACAGATTTTGCTATACTGTAGGGCAGTGCTTTCAAAACTGTGTGTCGTGACACATTAGTGTGTCGGCAGCAGTGTGTAGGTGTGTCCCTGCTTCAGCACAATTTTTTTATTAAATTTTGTTTTGCTTTCCGACTTTCCGCCTGCCTGCTTTTGAAATCATGTGGTTGACACGTGATTGATACCTAGTGGGTCACAGATCATCTTAACCTATTGACACGACTAAGCAGGAACTGAAACTATTCCCATTGGTGGCACATTGGCTCTGACTGCTCGTGTAGTCTCCTCAATCGGCTTGTGACTGCACGTGTAGTCAGTGAGTGGGAAAGCAGTGTGTTTGCAGCGTGGGCAGTAGTCAGTCGAACTTGCAGAGCTCTGAGGGCAGCAGCTTAAATGCTGAGCTAAAGTCAGAAGTCAAAGCTTTTCAGTTTTTTTTTGTAGCTAGCTCCCAGTCGTACATTGCTGCTCCTGCTCTTGATATATGGATAGGAAGTGGAAGCTTAAAAATGCTTGATGATGAAATCCGAGTGTCTAAACTAAATCCAAAACTAAATGCGAGTGTCCACTAAATATTCAGAAACTCTGTTCATCCCATCAACCTCATACATTCCATTAAAATAGTAAGTAGCTATTGGTGTTATTAAACTTTCTTTTTTAATTCTTGCACATACTTACATACTGTTACTTGTAAATACATTTCATTATTATATAATTTATGTATGTGTCCGTATTTCTTAAAACAAGTTAGTTGCTAGTACAACTGAATTACTGTGTCATGAAAAAGTGTGTCACCATAATGAAAAGTTTGGAAAGCTCTGCTGTAGGGAGTGCTAAAAATCACTTTGTCACTGATCTTTGGGTGATCCTGAGCCACAGACTTTTTGTGGCTCAGGGGGATTATACCTACTTCGGTTTTAGTCATTTTCAAAATGGTATCAGGGTAACCTCTATTGCCTAATCTTTCCTCCAATGTATTACATTGTTCATTGTTTATCTTTTCATTGGAACAGATTCTTCTAGTTCTAATGTATTGTCCCTTTGGGATTGCCTTTTTGACATGTCCTTGGTGAAAATATCTAAAATTTAGAATAGTGTTGCCCCCTGTTGGTTTCCTATATAGGCATGTACCTATTACCCCTGTGTAATAATCGGCCATTAATTCCAAATCCCAAAAAATTATATTAGTTTCATGTTGTTCCCCAGTAAACTTTAAATTCATTGTATTATTTATATTTGAGTACCTTGCATTCTTAATGGCTGTAAATTTCAAATCAGCCAATAGGATGAGAGCTGCTTACATCCTATTTGCTGTTCAAATCAGCAAATGGGTACCTCGCATTCAATCTTCAGAGTGCGGCGGATGATCGCATGACATTGGATGACTGCACTGCTGCCGATTTGCCTCTGCTCAGCGCTGCCTCCACTCCACGCCACCGGGATGAAGATTGAAGATGGTCCCATGCTGGATGAAGATGGAGCCGCCTTGAAGAAGACATTTGCAGCTGGACTTAGTAATGGTGAGTACCTATTTTGGTGTTAGCATTAGTTTTTTGGGGGGAATGTTTTTTTTTTTAGATAAGGGCTTTTTTTTATTTTGGGCACTTAAAGAACTAATTGCCCTTTTAAGGGTAATGCCCATACAAATACCCCTACAAATGAGTAGATTCATTTTTTTTAGTTAGGTCTTTTTTATTTTGGGGGGTTTGGTAGGGGGTTGTACTTTTAGGGGAGACTTTGTATTTTTTTGGTAAAAGAGCTGATTTCTTTAGGGCAATGCGCTACAAAAGGCCCTTTTAAGGGCTATTGGTAGTTTATTGTTAGATTAGGGGGTGATTTTATTTTGGGGGCTTTTTTGTTTTTAAGGGTGTATTAGATTAGGAATAACTTTTATTTTGGATAATGCAGTTTTTTTCTGTCTCTCTTAGATTTTTTTATTTTAATTTAATCTTAGGTTTTTTCTTTTAATGTTTTTTATTAAGTAATTATTTTTTATTTTTGGTTATTTTTAGTTTATTTTTATTATAGCTAGTATTTTTTATGCTAGTGTATTGTAATTGTGGTTAATTTAGGGGGTCTTAGGTTAGGGGGCTTAGTTATTAGATTAATACTTAGTGTTGTGGGGGGTGGCGGTTTAGGGGTTACTAGTGTTAATAGGTAGTTTGCGTTGTGGGGGATGGCAGTTTAAGGGTTAATAGTTTAATTAGGTACTATGCATTGTAGGGGGTTGACAGATTAGGGGTTAATAGTGTAGGTACTTTGTGTTGTGGGGGGTTGGTGGATTAGGGGTTAATACTTTTATTAGTAGTTCCAATGTGGGGGGTGGTGAATATAGGGGTTTTGACATGTCAGGTTTTTTTATGGACGGGTTAGATTTTTATGTGGAATTTAAAAAAAAAACATAGGCGCCGTAAGTCACTGGCAACTCCAGAAATGTGTATTTACGAACATTTTTGAACCTCACCAGTTTATTCGACTTACGGCAGTATATGATTTGCCAGCATGGTCTATGTTATTCACCTGATGTGCGAGGTGAATTTACAGGCGAAGGAGGTTTCAGCAGTTAGGCTGAAACTTTCTCCACATATGTAATCTCACCCTATGTAGGCCATTTTGGGGCTGTTGCTTTACAGGTTTGCTTATTATATTTAACGTGCAACCAAAAGTTAAAAAGGGCTGTTAAATACAGTATAATTGCATAATAAAAAAATACAAAATAAAAAGACAATTCAATTACTATTACTTTCAATTTCAAATGAGGAGTAGATTTTTTTCAGACAAAATTTAACATTTCCTTCCATTTTCCTGCCCCCTGTATTTATAAAAAGACAAAACTCAATTTGATATTGGAAGTAAATTGGAAGGTGTGGTTTTTTGAATGATGTTATTATTAGTATAATTATCATTTATTTGTATAGCACCACAAAATTCCATAGTGCTGAGTAAAAAGATGTGTGGTAAGATACACAAAAACATAACAGACTAAATAAATCTCACAGGAGGAAGAGGGCCCTGTTCTAGAGAGCTTACAATCTACAGGTTGATAGAGCAGAGACTTTGGCCCCTATTTATCAAATGTCTTGCGGACCTGATCCGACAGTGCGGATCAGTTCCGCAAGACATCAACGTACTCGATCGGGTTGATTTCCGGCGATTCCTGTCTGCATGCTCAGAGCAGGCGGACAGCGTTATGGAGCAGCGGTCTTTGTGACTGCTGCTTCATAACTTGTGTTTCTGGTGAGTCTGAAGACTCGCCAGAAACACGGGCCCACAAGCTCCATACGGAGCTTGTTAAATGGGCCCCATAAGGTTTGGGGTAGCTTTCAAATGGATTTTAGTTGCAGCAATGAGTTAAGGCAGTTCAAACATTATTTTGGGTAGGAAGAAAACTAGAGGAGAGATAATAAGCTTCTCTCAATAGGTGGGTTTTCAAAGAGCACCTGAAATTAAACAGGGTTAGAGACAGTCTTATGCAGCGGGGTAGAGCATTCTAGAGGACAGGAACAGTGCATAGGAAGTTTTAGACGAATTGAGTTGGAGATAGTGTGAGGACTAGTGATGTCGCGAACCTAAAATTTTGCGTTCGCTAACGGCGAACGCGAACTTCCGCAAAAGTTCGCGAACCGGCGAACCGCCATAGACTTCAATAGGCAGGCGAATTTTAAAACCCACAGGGACTCTTTCTTGCCACAAAAGTGATGGAAAAGTTGTTTCAAGGGGACTAACACCTGGACTGTGGTATGCCGGAGGGGGATCCATGGCAAACTCCCATGGAAAATTACATAGTTGATGCAGAGTCTGGTTTTAATACATAAAGGGCATAAATCACCTAACATTCCTAAATTGTTTGGAATAACGTGCTTTAAAACATCAGGTATGATGTTGTATCGTTCAGGTAGTGTAAGGGTTTTTTTTTTTTTAAATGTACACTACTGTTTTAGCAGATATGACTTGCACTGGTGTGACACTGTGCCATGGCAGGACCTGGAACGCACACGTGTGAGGGAAACTGACTGCTATTATTTCACAGTAAAAAAAGGTTTTTGTTTTTTTTAAATGTATGTACACTACTGTTTTAGTAGATATGACTTGCACTGGTGTGACACTGTGCCCTGGCAGGACCTGAAGCGCACACATGTGAGGGAAACTGACTGCTATTATTTCACAATAAAAAAGGTGGGGTTTTTTTTAAATGTATGTACACTACTGTTTTAGCAGATATGACTTGCACTGGTGTGACACTGTGCCCTGGCAGGACCTGGAACGCACATGTGTGAGGGAAACTGACTGCTATTATTTCACAGTAAAAAAAGGTTGTTTTTTTTTTAAAATGTATGTACACTACTGTTTTAGTAGATATGACTTGCACTGGTGTGACACTGTGCCCTGGCAGGACCTGGAGCGCACACGTGTGAGGGAAACTGACTGCTATTATTTCACAATAAAAAAGGTTTGTTTTTTTTAAATGTATGTACACTACTGTTTTAGCAGATATGACTTGCACTGGTGTGACACTGTGCCCTGGCAGGACATGGAATGCACACGTGTGAAGGAAACTGACTGCTATTATTTCACATTAAAAAAAGGTTTTTTTTTTTTTTTTAATGTACACTACTGTTTTAGCATATATGACTTGCACTGGTGTCACACTGTGCCCTGGCAGGACCTGAAATGCACACGTATGAAGGAAACTGACTGCTATTATTTCAAATTAAAAAAAGTTTTTTTTTTTTTTTTTTAAATGTACACTACTGTTTTAGCAGATATGACTTGCACTGGTGTCACACTGTGCCCTGGCAGGACCTCAAATGCACACGTGTGAAGGAAAATGACTGCTATTATTTCAAATTAAAAAAAGTTTTTTTTTTTTATTTTAAATGTACACTACTTTTTTTTTAGCAGATATGACTTGCACTGGTGTCACACTGTGCCCTGGCAGGACCTCAAACGCACACGTGTGAAGGAAAATGACTGCTATTATTTCAAATTAAAAAAAGTTTGTTTGTTTTTTAAATGTACACTACTATTACACCAGATATGAGTGGTGGCACTGGGCAAGTGGGCACATTATATGCTGTGAGCCTGAGCTGGCAGGCAGGCTGCAATTAGATTACACAGGGGAAAAAAAAAAAAAGCAGACTGATGTTCTAGCCCTAAAAAGGGCTTTTTGGGGTGCTGTCCTTACAGCAGAGATCAGATGAGTCCTTCAGGACTGTAGTGGACACTGAATACACTAGTCTAGCTATCAATTTCCCTATTAAATCAGCAGCAGCTACACTGTCCCTCCTCTCACTAAGAATGCAGGCTCTGAATGAATCTAAAATGGATGCTGTCCAGGAGGTGGGAGGGTCTGGGAGGGAGTGTCTGCTGCTGATTGGCTGGAATGTGTCTTTTGACTGTGAGCTACAGGGTCAAAGTTTACTCAATGATGACGAATAGGGGGCGGATCGAACATCGCATATGTTCGCCGTCCGCTGCGAACGCGAACATGCTATGTTCGCTGCGAACTATTCCCGGCAGAACTGTTCGCGACATCACTAGTGAGGACTTCCAAGAGGAAACTTGCAGAGAGACCATAAGTAACCTGGTTGAGTAAAGAGGGAGATATATCAGGAGAGGAAAGCTAGATTTGGGTATCATCAGTATATAAGTGGTACTGAAACCCAAAGGAGGATATATGTTTTCTAGGGGAAAACACATAGAGGCATATTTATCAAGCTCCGTATTGAGCTTGATGCCCCTTGTTTCAGTCTAAAGACCACTGCTCCATAATTTGTCCACCTGCTCTGTGACAGAGCACCCCCTTACACCCCCTGCTAGTGGCTGCAAATCTGCAGGGGGCGGCATTGCACCAGCAGTTCACCAGAACTGCTTGTGCAATGATAAATGCAGGAAAAGAGGTGTGTGTGAAGGAGTGCCTCACAGGGGGCTACAGTACGTAACAAAATTATGCTGTATGGTGGACCATTTCAACATATATAAAAAAAAAAAAAGATGCTGTGTGTGATAGCTATTATAGTGAATGCCAAATATTTGACAGATCTATGCCACAGAATATAGTAGGTCGTTAATCAATGTCAGTGGTTATGATAAGTGATAGTTAGTAATTTAATATGTATATATGCGCTACCAAGTAGCAGTTTGATTCAATGAGTAAAGTGCAAAAATAAAGGAATGTTGCAGAATGTTATACACCATTAAAGTTTATATATTTACAAAAAAGAGTTAAAAATACATAGAGGACAAATATGCAGATTGTCCTTGCAAGGTACAGTAAGAGCAGAAGGAAACTTTATGTCCTATACAGCTCAAAAACAAGTCTAAAATATATATTAATACATTTTATATATTTATATATACCAGAACAAAAAGTAGTATGTCTTATACAGGTCAAAGAAATGTTATGTCTATACAGCTCAAAAATAAATCTAACATTTAAATTAATACATGCTATATTCCAGAACAAAAAGTAGTATGTCTTGTACGTCTCAACGTGATACAAATATATCTGGAATATTGTAAATATCAATATATCTATTAGTTAAAAAGGTATTGCGCAATACTTATATAGACCAAAATATATATATAAAATTATATAAATATATATAAATATATAAACATATATAGACCACAAAATATAAAATTATATAAATATATATAAATATATAAACATATATAGACCACAAAATATAAAATTATATATATATATATATATATATATATATATATATATATAAACAATGTGCTAGACTTGAGGCTTACAATTGTTGTCTCAAAGTTCTATGACTGTTTGGGGAGAGCAAAGCAGTGGTGATCTGAATCTGGTGTGTTTAAAATGATCTCTGACTAGTATTAAATATTAGATGTAGCGATGTAGTTGATACTTTAGAGATCAGTTTAAACCGTGTTAAAAGAGACTCTTATTTCTCTATAAGAGAAAACAATGTAGCAACTATGGAAAGAGGTGAACAGATAATGTTTTTAAATTAAAAAACTAATAAACTAATAACGATGTCACTTTAAAAATACATAGATTGTGAGAAGAAAATATATATGCTAGAAGATGTCCTAATATATTAGTATAGGTATATCAAGTGTAGAGGATTGGCCAATCCGTGTGCTAAATGCAGTGGAAATACAAAAATTACATAGTACAATGATAAACAGTGAGAGTAATGACAAACAGAAATAGTAAAGGGATAATATCCAAATATAAATAATATATATCCAAAAATGGTGTCCTTTAGAAAAATATCCTTAAAAAGTGTCCTTAGATGAAGAGATAGAATTTCCACTTTGAAAGGTGAGCTTATTTTCATATATGCCCAGACCAGTTTTATAGTTTGCTATATATTTTTTTTTGCTTTCTTTCTTCACAGATTTTTTTCACATACACTCTCTATATATTTTTTCTAATTTGGATAAGGGATGCAAACCTCTTAGAATTTTTTGAATCACCGGACTTTTTACAAATCTGAACAAATCCAAGAAAGATTCTCTCTCTTCATCTAAGGACACTTTTTAAGGATATTTTTCTAAAGGACACCATTTTTGGATATATATTATATATATATTTGAACATTATCCCTTTACTATTTCTATTTGTCATTACTCTCACTGTTTATCATCATTGTACTATGTAATTGTTGTATTTCCACTGCATTTAGCACACGGATTGGCCAATCCTCTACACTTGATATACCTATACTAATATATTAGGACATCTTCTAGCATATTTATTTTCTCCACACAATCTATGTATTTTTAAAGTGACATCCTTATTAGTTTATTAGTTTTTTAAATTTAAAAACATTATATGTTCACCTCTTTCCATAGTTGCTACATTGTTATCTCTTATAGAGAAATAAGAGTCTCTTTTAACATGGTTTAAACTGATCTCTAAAGTATCAACTACATCGCTACATCTAATATTTAATACTAGTCAGAGATCATTTTACACACACCAGATTCAGATCACCACTACTCTGCTCTCCCCAAACAGTCATAGAACTTTGAGACAACAATTGTAAGCCTCAAATCAAATCTATATATATAATTGTTACGGTTGCCTCCAGGCTGGCTGGAAGTTGGACCGTAGAAAAGGATGCTCCTAGCGCTCACCAAAGGAGCAGCAGCACCATAGTCAGCAATCCCTGTAGTGATATTAGCTGAAGCTGTCCCCTACAAACATGAGTCAAAGCTGCAAGTTAGAGGGACAGAAAATAGGTCTGATGTGCTGGAGCACACAGCCTGCTTTTATTCAGGTTACATGCAAACAGGACACTCTCAGGGGGAGGCATAAAATCCCCCATCACACATTTGATATTAGATAGAGAGACACTCCCTTTGACAGGCCACAACATTTACTTCAGCAGATAACATTACACACAATAAAACAATGCAGTCCACCTTATCAATACTAGTCTGATTAGACAATGGGAAAGTTGATCACTAAACCTAATTAGAGCTAATCCCAGCAGACTTGTATTTAGAATAGGTTTCTTGAAGCTGAACAAAATTTAACTCTTAATGGCACACAATGAAACTGAACCAAGTGGGAGAAAGCCAGGGACAAGTCATTTCACAGGTCTGGGGACATAGTCTTAAAGGGGCATTGTTCATCAAAGTCACAATATGTCCCCAGATGGTTCTTAAAGGGCCACACACACCCAACAAAAGTCAATATGTCCTCAGGGGCACAATCTTCCAGGGGCCATAGTCATGTGGAAGGAGGCTGGCAAATAGGCTTCTCCAAAATCCAGGGAAGCAGGGCAATTTTTCATTTAAAGGGCCAGTTACAAACAGCAGTTTGTAACATATCTCCCCTTTTGGAGGGAGACTAACCAGGCACCTGACCTTCTGCCGGTCAGTGCCCAAGTTAGTCTCGCAACCCACCCACAAATAATCGCTAGCAGCAAAGTAGCCCCCCCACAATACGTAGTACTGGCCTGTAAGTTCCAGGTTGCAGGATGAAAGTGCAGCATCCTCGGCCTTCCTGGCGCAGCTGGGCAAATAGCTGATGGTACTTGGGGGGCAGAGGCCAGCGGCACTCTGCCCTGGTGCCAGCGCTTCTGCTGGGGTGAGGGGTTTGCAGGCCAGTCCTGTAACAAGGGGGTCTGTAGGGCAGAGGCCAGCAGCGCTCTGTCCTGATGCCAGCTCTTCTGCTGGGGGAATTGGGGCATAGTCCTGCCCGGTGGCAAAGGGAACGTGGGGGTCAGAGGGGGTTAACATCTCCACTGTTAACCCTGGGCCCAAGTTAGGAGTTAGCTGGGGAGGGGGAGATTGGCTTACCTCCTCCTCCTGATACTCCGGTGGCCGTTGGGAAGGGAGGTCGATGCTCTCCGCTTCCTGTGGAACATGCTGCGGCTGGGGAGAGAGACCGGTTGTCTCCTCTCCCTGGAAGGCACACTCCGGCTGGGGAGGGAGGTTGATGCTCTCCCCTCCCTGTAGCTGGGTCTGTCGCTGGGGATCTGGGCCGCCTGCCCAGCATCCCTGTAGGGCCGGTAGAGAGACTGCGGTCCCATCTCCACCTGCCTGCTGGGGGTCCTCCCAGGACCAGTCTATGAGGCCTGCTGCCTCTGGTATCTCTGGTTGGGGAAGGAGACTGGTTGTCTCTTCCCTCTGCACAGTATACTGCCGCTGGGGAGGGAGGTCGCTGCTCTCCTCTCCCTGTGGAACATGCTGCGGCTGGGGAGAGAGACCAGGTGTCCATACCCTCAAACTCCACAGTTGGCGCTCAAAGGCTCGTGCTGCTTCGTTCTCAGTAGCCAATTCCCGGATGAGGCGACTGACTACCTCCTGCGCAGGGTCTGGACCATATCGGACTAGCCGCCTCTTTACCTCTGGAACGAAATCCGCGCCCTCATAGCGACGGATCAGGTTGAGGTGCTCTTCACAGGGTTCTGACCAGTATCTTGTCAGCTCCATGCTGCTGTAGATAGGGACGCTGTGCAGTGGCTAGCGTTGCCCTCAATAACTTTCCTACGATACCAGTGCTGTTGTGGTGCTGCTCCTTGCGCTAGAATGCCAATCCCACCGCTGCCGCCAAATGTTACGGTTGCCTCCAGGCTGGCTGGAAGTTGGACCGTAGAAAAGGATGCTCCTAGCGCTCACCAAAGAATCATCAGCACCATAGTCAGCAATCCCTGTAGTGATATTAGCTGAAGCTGTCCCCTACAAACATGAGTCAAAGCTGCAAGTTAGAGGGACAGAAAATAGGTCTGATGTGCTGGAGCACACAGCCTGCTTTTATTCAGGTTACATGCAAACAGGACACTCTCAGGGGGAGGCATAAAATCCCCCATCACACATTTGATAATAGATAGAGAGACACTCCCTTTGACAGGCCACAACATTTACTTCAGCAGATAACATTACACACAATAAAACAATGCAGTCCACCTTATCAATACTAGTCTGATTAGACAATGGGAAAGTTGATCACTAAACCTAATTAGAGCTAATCCCAGCAGACTTGTATTTAGAATAGGTTTCTTGAAGCTGAACAAAATTTAACTCTTAATGGCACACAATGAAACTGAACCAAGTGGGAGAAAGCCAGGGACAAGTCATTTCACAGGTCTGGGGACATAGTCTTAAAGGGGCATTGTTCATCAAAGTCACAATATGTCCCCAGATGGTTCTTAAAGGGCCACACACACCCAACAAAAGTCAATATGTCCTCAGGGGCACAATCTTCCAGGGGCCATAGTCATGTGGAAGGAGGCTGGCAAATAGGCTTCTCCAAAATCCAGGGAAGCAGGGCAATTTTTAATTTAAAGGGCCAGTTACAAACAGCAGTTTGTAACAATAATTTTATATCTTGTGGTCTATATATGTTTATATATTTATATAATTTTATATATATTTTTTGGTCTATATAAGTATTGCTTAATACCCTTTTAACTAGTTGATATATTGATATTTACAATATTCCATATATATTTGTATCACTTTGAGACGTACAAGACATATTACTTTTTGTTCTGGAATATAGCATGTATTAATTTATATGTTAGACTTATTTTTGAGCCGTATAGGACATAATGTTTCTTTGAGCTGTATAAGACATACTACTTTTTGTTCTGGAATATAATATATATTAATATATATGTTAGACTTTTTTTTGAGCTGTATAGGATATAAAGTTTCCTTCTGCTTTTACTGTACCTTGCAAGGACAATCTGCATCTTTGTCCTCTATGTATTTTTAACTCTTTGTAGTAAATATATAAACTTTAATGGTGTATAACATTCTGCAACATACCTTTATTTTTACACTTTACACATTGAATCAAACTGCTACTTGGTAGCGCATACATACATATTACATTATTAACTATCACTTATCTTAACCACTGACATTGATTAACGCCCTACTATATTCTGTGGCATAGATTTGTCAAATATTTGGCATTCCGTATAATAGCTATCACATGCAGCATCTGTTTTTTTTAATATTTGTTGAAATTGTCCACCATACAGCATAATTTTGTTATGTACTGCAGCCCCCTGTGAGGTGCTCCTTCACACACACCGTTTTCCTTAACTAAGAACGATCATATTGGGTAATTGTTCTATATAGAAGTTTAGCAAGTACCATTCACATTTGGAGTTGTCCTCTACAATGATAAATGCAGACAGCCTTTGCTGACTGCATTTATCAATGTTTATTGATGTGCGGCGAACATGATACGTGTCAGGGTGCCAGGAATCAGACAGACGAGAAGTGCAAAAATAATCACACCTTTATTAATAGCAAAAAATAATAAAAAGTCCACAAGTCAAATAACAAGCCAGGAATCAAAACCAGAGCTGGTAGTCAGACGAGCCAACTCAGGAGCCAAAGTGAGTAGTCAGACGAGCTGGAATCAGGAACAAGGAGGGATCAGCAGAGCCAGGAACAAGCCAGGGATCAGGAACTAGGAGGGACGTCAAACAGCCAGGTAATACACAGGAGCTCTCACAAACAGGTATGAGTGGCCCTTTAAATAATAATTGATGACATCACAATTCTGAGACTGCATCCTGTCTCACACGGATGATATACACCAGTCTGGCCATAAAAGGAAGTGCAGGAAATGAGCAGCATCACACAGTATGCACCAGAGTCAGCAAGAGAGGTGAGTAAAATGGCTGCCAGCAGCACATGGCAAACAAAACAGGGAAAAATCCCTGACAGTACCCTTCCCTCAACAACCCCTCCCCCGTTAGAGGACAAAAGGCTTATTGGGGAAACGGGCATGGAGGGCATGGAGGAGGGCGAGAGCATGAACATCAGAGGAGGGAACCCATGAATGCTCCTCCGGACCATAGCCCCTCCAGTGAACCAAATACTGTACTCGGCCCTGGACATACGAGGGTTAGTAATGCTGCTGACCTCATACTCCTCATGGTTGTCAACAAAGATAGGATGGGGACGAGGCAACACAGTGGTAAACCGATTACAAACCAATGGTTTCAAGAGGGAGACATGAAAAAACATTGGAGATGCGCATTGCAGGAGGAAGGTCAATTGCGTAGGCCACAGGATTGACCCGTCGGAGTATTCGAAAAGGACCAACATAACAGAGAGACAGATTATTGGAAGACACACGAAGATTCAAGTTGCGGGAGGACAGACAAACTCTCTCACCAACCTGGTAGGAAGGCGCGGGCAGATGCCTACAATCAGCCTGGAACTTTTGGCGCTGCATAGAACGATGAAGGCAATCCGGAATCTGCGCCCACGTGGAAAGGAGTTGCCGGAGATGCTCCTCCAAAGCCGGAATACCCTGAGACATGAATCGGGCAACAAGGATGGTTGAAACCCATAATTCGCCATGAACGGGGATAACTTGGACGAAGCATTAATACCACTATTATGAGCAAACTCTGCCCAAGGTAACAGTTCAGACCAATTATTGTGGTGATCTGAGACATAGCAATGGAGGAACTGTTCCAGAGCTTGATTAGACCGTTCCGCCGCCCCATTGGATTGAGGGTGATATGCCGAGGAGAAGGAAAGCTGGATCCCTATTTGAGCACAAAAGGAATGCCAAAATCTGGAGAACAACTGGCAACCCCGGTCCGACATGATCTCCTTTGGTAACCCATGTAACGGAAGACCTCCCGGGCAAAAATTGAAGCAAGCTCCTGAGCGATAGGCAACTTCTTCAAGGGAATGCAATGTGACATTTTAGAAAAATGGTCAACCACCATAAGGATAACAGTATTGCCATTGTAAACAGGGAGCTCAATAATAAAGTCCATGGAAAGATGTGTCCAAGGACGCTCACAATTAGCAATAGGTTGAAGAAGACACACAGGAAGATGTTGAGGAGTCTTATTCTGTGCACAAACTGAGCAGGAGGCAACATACGCAGCAACATCAGAAGGAAGACCTGGCCACCAGAATTGTTGAGTGACAGACAAAATCATTTGGTTCTTGCCTGGGTGACCTGTGGCTTTAGGATAGTGGTAAGTGTGCAAAAGTTTAGTTCGAAGATTCTCAGAAACAAAACACTTACCACTAGGTTTCTCAGGAGGTGCATTGGTTTGTGCAGACAGGATCTCCTCCCCCAAGGGAAAAGTCAAATTAGTACGTATGGTAGGCAAAATATGGTCAGGAGGTATAATTTGAGATAACAATGGAGATAACATAACCTAGGAAGGTTACTTGAGTCTGATGGAACTCACATTTCTCGAGTTTAAAAAAACGTCCGTTCTCACATAGGCCCCTAGTTATCAAGCCGCTAACCTCAAATACGCTGGCATTCCGCAGCGTATTTGTGGCAAGGCTGATTCGCCTTAATTATCAAGCCCTACACACCGGCAAAAGTAGAATTTAGTGACGTAAGCTTCGATCCGCCGGACTCAGTCCAACACAGATCTATTCTTACATCACTCCAGATGTTCCGCACACAAGTTCAGCACAATCTGACTACTTTTGCTAGTTATCAAAAAACTAGAAGGTACGCTCGGCACTTTTCCGGCCCAGCATTTCTGGTTTTCAATCCGGTCCCCTGTAAGCGGCGAATCCCATGTGAATCAATGGGAGTCTGACCATAGCAGAAGCTCATGTACGCTGCTGCCCGACATCCCATTGATTCCTATGGGAAATGACTGCACCTAACACCCTAACATGTACCCCTAGTCTAAACACCCCTAATATGTCCCTCCCTACACCGCCGCAACTAAATACATTTATTACACCCCACCGCCACTCTAATAAACTGATTAACCCCTAAACCGCCGCTCCTAGACCCCACCACAACTATAATAAATATGTTAACCCCTAAACTGCTGCTCCCAGAGCCCACTGCCACTCTAATAAACTGATTAACCCCTAAACCGCCGCTCCCGGACCCCGCCGGCACCTACATAATACCTATTAACCCCTATCCTGCCCCCCCTATACTGCCGCCACCTATAATAAATTTATTAACCCCTATCCTGCTGATCCGTACCCCGCCGCAACTAAAAAAATTGTTTAACCCCTAAACCGCCGCTCCCGGACCCCGCCGCCACATATATTAAACGTATAAACCCCTAATCTGCCCCCTCAATACACCGTTGCCACCTATAATAAATTTATTAACCCCTATCCTGCCCCCCTACACTGCCACAACTATAATAAAATTATTAACCCCTAAACCTATGTCTAACCCTAACACCCCCCTAACTTAAATATTAATTAAATACATCTAAATATTATAACTCTTATTAACTAAATTAATCCTATTTAAAAATAAATACTTACCTTTAAAATAAACCCTAATATAGCTACAATATAAATAATAATTATATTGTAGCTATTTTAGGATTTATTTTTATTTTACAGGCACATTTAAATTTATTTTAAATAGGTACAATAGCTATTAAATAGTTAATAACTATTTAATAGCTACCTAGTTAAAATAAAGAGAAATTTACCTGTAAAATAAAAACTAACCTAAGTTACAATTACACCTAACACTACACTATCAGTAAATTAATTATTCCTTTTTTATTATGATTTTTATTGAGTTTAGTACAGTAGACCACAAACAGCAAAGCCTTTAGATTGCAAATATTAAAGAAAAGTTCATAAGGCATGCATTACCATAGAAAAAAAGGAAGGGAACAATCTCTATCTATTACATCACAGATGAAATAAAAAACAAAGACAAGCACGTCTGCTTATTTCTCAAAATGCATAATACAAGACTCCTATAATGCTAGCAACTGTGCTATACCATGTACTAACTTGCTCTAGATGCTTCATTCAGCACAATTACCCTTTCCTGAATTTCTTTTTTTTTTTTACATTTTTTTTTTAAACTTTTATTTATAACCAGCAATAGATACAAAAAGAAAACAAACCGCAATTCTTGCGCCACGCAGGGCCAATTATGATCATGATAATTAACATATACATAAAAAAGCAAAAGAGAAAAAAGAAAAAAAACCTATAAAAGGTTTTATCCAAAATAATGACAATCCATTTAAGGTATACCTATGCGGAGCATCTAAACTCCAATATCAACCTGCTGGAATTTTTTTGCCCTTTTTCTATTTCCTTCCCCTTTTCTTTTTCCCCTTTTTTTTTCTTCGCTATTACCTTTTCTTTAGCAAACAAACTTAAACATGGTCACACCTGGTAATCTACAAAACTTATAACTCATATATAATAAAAAAAAAAAAAAAAAGAAAAGAAAAAAACTTGAGCCAAACACGTAACAACACAAGACAGCACAAACCAAACAAAACAAATTATACCAAAATAAAACAAGACGGAGAGAAAATTTTTTTTTAATTATTCCTATTTAAAACTAAATACTTACCTGTAAAATAAACCCTAAGATAGCTACAATGTAATTAATAATTACATTGTAGCTATTTTAGGATTTATATTTATTTTACAGGTAACTTTGTATTTATTTTAGCTAGTTAGAATAGTTATTAAATAGTTATTAACTATTTAATAACTACCTAGCTAAAAGAAATACAAAATTACCTGTAAAATAAATCCTAACCTAAGTTACAATTAAACCTAACACTACACTATCATTAAAGTAATTAAATAAATTACCTACAAATAACTACAATTAAATACAATTAAATAAACTAACTAAAGAACAAAAAATAAAAAAACTAAGTTACAAAAAATAAAAAAAATAAGTTACAAATATTTCAAAAATATTACAACAATTTTAAGCTACTTACACCTAATCTAAGCCCCCTAATAAAATAACAAATCCCCCCAAAATAAAAAAATGTCCTACCCTATTCTACATTAAATAGTTAACAGCTCTATTACCTTACCAGCCCTTAAATGGGCCTTTTGCAGGGCATGCCCCAAAGAATTCAGCTCTTTTGCCTGTAAAAAAAAAATACAACTCCGCCCAACATTAAAACCCACCACCCACATACCCCTAATCTAACCCAAACCCCCCTTAAATAAACCTAAAACTACCCCCCTGAAGATCATCCTACCTTTAGCCGTCTTCAGCCAGCCGACCACCGATGGAACAGAAGAGGAGATCCACAGAGGTCGAAGTCTTCATCCAAGGGGCGCTGAAGAAGTCTTCCATCCGATTGAAGTCATCATCCAGGCGGCGTCTTCAATCTTCATCCATCTGGAACGGAGCCATCTTCAGACGAGTCGACGCAGAGCCATCTTCTTCCACTGACAACTGAACGACGAATGACGGTTCCTTTAAGTGACGTCATCCAAGATGGCGTCCCTCGAATTCCGATTGGCTGATAGGATTCTATCAGCCAATCGGAATTAAGGTAGGAAAAATCTGATTGGCTGATTAAATCAGCCAATCCGATTGAAGCTCAATCGGATTGGCTGATCCAATCAGCCAATCAGATTGAGCTCGCATTCTATTGGCTGTTCCGATCAGCCAATAGAATGCGAGCTCAATCTGATTGGCTGATTGGATCAGCCAATCCGATTGAACTTCAATCGGATTGGCTGATTTAATCAGCCAATCAGATTTTTCCTACCTTAATTCCGATTGGCTGATAGAATCCTATCTTTGGTGAGATTTTTCAGGTCCGCGGCGGCGATGGTAGGCGAGCTTAGGCGGGCGTATTGGGGCTGGCGAAGGCAGATAAGTAGACACGTTAAATAAATACAAAGTTACCTGTAAAATAAATGTAAATCCTAAAATAGCTACAATGTAATTATTAATTACATTGTAGCTATCTTAGGGTTTATTTTACAGGTAAGTGTTTAGTTTTAAATAGGAATAATTTATTTAATGATAGTGTAGTGTTAGGTGTAATTGTAACTTAGGTTAGTTTTTATTTTACAGGTAAATTTTTCTTTATTTTAACTAGGTAGCTATTAAATAGTTAATAACTATTTAATAGCTATTGTACCTAATTAAAATAAATGGAAATTTGCCTGTTAAATAAAAATAAATCCTAAAATAGCTACAATATAATTATTATTTATATTGTAGCTATATTAGGGTTTATTTTAAAGGGGTCCGGGAGCGGCGGTTTAGGGGTTAATCAGTTTATTAGAGTTGCGGTGGGGTCTAGGAGCGGCGGTTTAGGGGTTAATAACTTTATTTAGTTGCGTGGGGCTCCGGGGGCGCTGGTATAGGGGGTAGAACAGTATAGTTAGTGTGGGTGGTTAGTGACAGCTTGTCAATAAAGCTGTAAAAAAGCCGAAGAGCAGCGAGATCGGATGAGTGATAACTATCACAGTCCGCTGCTCATCGCCCCGTACTTGGTGCGCGGCTTTTTGACAGATTTATTGATATCTTTGGTGAGATTTTTCAGGTCCGCGGCGGCGATGGTAGGCGAGCTTAGGCGGGCGTATTGGGGCCGGCGAAGGCAGATAAGTAGACACGTTGATAACTAGAGGCCATAGTCTCTGAAGTACCCGTGTAACATCAGAACGATGAGCCTCAAGTGTGGGTGAATGTATGACGATGTCGTCCAAGTACACCATAACACACTGTTGCAACATATCTCAGGAGCATTACATAGGCCAAAGGGCATTACAAGATACTCATAATGCCTGTTCCTGGTGTTAAATGCTGTTTTCCATTCGTGGTCCTCCTTAAGCCTAACGAGATTGTACGCTCCTCTCAAATCAAGTTTAGTAAAGACCATAACTCCCTTGAGGTGGTCAAAGTGTTTCATAATGAGCGGAATAGGGAAAGCATTCTTAATGGTAAGATGATTAAGACCCCTATAATCGAAGCATGGTCTTAACCCGCCACCCTTTTTCTGCACAAAGAAGAAGCCAGCCCCTGCAGGAGAGCAGGATCTGCAGATGATCCCCCGCAACAGAGCATTGGCAACATACTCCTCCATAGCACAATTCTCCGCAACAGACAGAGGGTAAACCTGGCCCCGAGGAGGAATGGCTCCGGGTTGCAGGTCTATGGCACAATCGTAAGACCGGTGAGGTGGCAAAGTACCGACACACACCTTGTCAAAAATGTCTAGGAACTCTCGGTACTCCTCTGGCAATTGAGATACCGAAAAAGTTTACAAGAATTTAACTGGTTTCTGAAGACAAGTGGAAATTCATTGCGGAGACCACGACAAAATTTTGGACCTGCGCCAGTCGAGAATGGGATTGTGCTTTTGGAACCAGGGATAACCCAGAACAACCAGAAAATGTGGAGAGTTTATCACCTAAAAGTGGAGGGTTTCAAAATGGAGAGCCCCAACAGCCATGGGTAACGGAGCAGTTTCGTGAGTAACGAGTGCAGGCTGAAGGGGCCTGCCATCAATGGCCTCAATAGCAAGCGGAACGGACTGAAGCAAAACAGGAATGGAGTGCTTTGATACAAAAGCACTGTCAATGAAATAGCTTGCAGCACCCGAGTCAACAAGAGACTGGGTGACTATTGAGGAGTCCACCCAGGAAAGGACAACCGTGACCAAAGGTTTCTCCTTAAGCGGTTCCGGGGACAAGGATAAACCACCCAAGGTCTGACCCCGACAGGAATTTAGGTGTGAATGTTTCCCGGCCGTGTAGGACAAGACTTCAAAAGGTGGCCCTGTAACCCACAATAGAGGCAGAGCCCCTCCCTCCTCCTAAAGAGATGCATGAATCCCAACTGCATCGGCTCAGCAGTACCTGGTGACTCGGGACCAGGAGGCATGGGAGGAGAGGGAGGCATGGGTGGGAATGAGCACGTAAGAGACAACGGAACAGAAGGCTTCCACAAGCGCTCCTTGAAAGAGGGCCTCTAACTTAGTCTGATGTCAATTAGGATAAAAAAAAGACACTAATGCCTCGAGATCTTCTGGTAAATCTCTGGCAGCAACTTCATCTTTAATCGCATCAGAGAGCCCATGAAAGAAGTCGGCAACAAGGGCTTCATTGCTCCAACCTACCTCTGCGGCAAGTGTACGGAACTCAATGGCATAATGAGCAACAGATCTAGTACCTTGCTGAATGGACATGAGTCGTTTAGCAGCAGAGGAGGAGCAAGACGAAACATCAAATACCCATCGAAAAGAGGCCACAAATTCAGGGTAATTTGAAATCACAGGTTTATTAGTTTCCCACAAGGGATTAGCCCAGGCAAGAGCTGTGTCAGAGAGTAACGAGATGAGAAATCCAACCATAGCTCTGTCAGAGAGAAACGCCTAAGGTAACATCTGAAAGTAAATGCCCACCTGGTTCAAAAACCCTCTGCACTGATTAGGATCGCCTCCATAATGCTGAAGTAGAGGTGCAGAACCGGACATCCTCCTGGTAGGACTAGGAGCAGCCATAACTTGCGGGACACTTTGGTCCAAATGTGCAGTGTGAGTCAGCAGGGTTTGCAGGGCTAGTGCAAATTGATCCAAGCAGTGATCCTGTTCATCGATCCTGGAAATTATGGCAGGTAAAGGGGGATTATTAGCACCATCAGGATTCATGGCCCTTGTGTAATGTCAGGGTGCCAGGAATCAGACAGACGAGAAGTACAAAAATAATTACACCTTTATAAATAGCAAAAAATAATAAAAAGTCCACAAGTCAAATAACAAGCCAGGAATCAAAATCAGAGCTGGTAGTCAGACGAGCCAAGTCAGGAGCCAAATGCTGCAGAACTATCATGTCATGCAGTGCTATATTGCACTGGACTTGTCTCTCCTTCTCATGCAAATATAGAAGAAATGCCCCTTGAAGAAGAAATAGCAAAATCTACTTTTTAAAAACGTCACTAAGAATCTTGCAGTGCTGGAGGATCATTTTATATCATCTCATCTGAGTAGAGAGGTTTCGAATATCAGGCCCAATGTGATATTAATTCAAGTTTATAGGGTGTTTTGATATTGTTTTGAGAGTATTATTAGTGTTACTGGGTTGGTACACATTTTTGTAACAATATCAATATTGCACTAATTATGACTGTAATGCTATGTTTTTCCCTTATAATTTGCAATCTCACAAATAAAACCAGTAAAAATATTGAAACATTTATAAAATATCTCTTAATATTCCCTCTCTGTCTCATATAAAATATGCTGCTCTGAATATTATTGCTAGCTTTAATATTTCAATATTTAAAAGGGACATAATACATTTCAGCTGTGCCCCAGTTCACATATCGTTAAAATCTGGCCTGTTTGGGAGATCTGAGAACAGGTTTGAAAATTATGAAAGGTCTGAATTATGAAAGGACAAAATTGTGTTTCATGTCCCTTTAATTTAAATTTGAGAACGCATGCACATTAAAAATGGAACATTAATTTTGAATGTGGAAGGTGAACATTTCGAATGTACTAAGATTACATAAAACTAAGAAAGATTATGCATACTTACCAAAGACTCGCTGTTACATAAGCAAATAATTTAACCTGAACAGAAAATCTCCAGACATGGGCGGCTCACTTGGTGCAGACAAGAGGCAAACTTCACAAGATTTATACACAAAAAAATACAACTAAAAAAATTATCTGGTTTTCACTCCTGTGGAATGCGGCAGTAACATAAAGCATACAGGGGCTGATAATCCTTTAGAAGACTTATAAAAAGATTTATCTACAAAACTTCCAATAGATTTAGTGGTGACCTTCAGTTGAAAATCATTAGATACATTTTTTCTAAAGGATTGCGATCAACCTCACAATTAGAAGATTTTTTTACAGTCAATAGCTGATAAATTCAAACTCCTCATGTATCAGCAGTGTTCATATATACCTAATAAATCTCATCAATAGGATTTAGTTTTATGATATGTGATTGATTTTGATAAACGGTAGCAAGCTGCAAAATATTTTGGCCTCTAGTTATCAAGCCGTCAACCGCAAATACGCTGGAATTCCACAGCGTATTTGTGGCGAGGCTGATTCGCCATAGTCATCAAGCCCTACTGCCCGGCAAAAGTAGAATATAGTGACGTAACCTACGATCCGCCGGACTCAGTCCGACACAGATCGATGGTTACGTCACTACAGATGTTCCGAACGCAAGTTCGGCACAATCTGACTACTTTTGGTAGTTATCAAACTACTAGCAGGTACGTTCGCCACTATTCCGGGCCAGCGTACCTGGATTTCAATCCGCCGCCCTGGAAGCGGCAGATCCCATGGGAATCAATGGGAGTCTGACCATAGCGAAAGCTTATGTTTGCTGCTGCCCGATATCCCATTGATTCCTATGGGAGATGTCTGCACCTAACACCCTAACATGTACCCCGAGTCTAAACACCCCTAATCTGCCCCCCCTATACCGCCGCAACTAAATAAATTTATTAACCCCTAAACCGCCACTCCCGGACCCCAACGCAACTATATTAAACATGTTAATCCCTAAACCGTCGCTCCCAGACCCCGCCGCCACCTACATTATACATATTAACCCCTAATCGGCCGCTCCCTATACCGCCGCCACCTACATAAACTTATTAACCCCTATCCTGCGGATCCCGGACCCCGCCACAACTAAATAAATTGTTTAACCCCTAAACTGCCGCTCCCGGAACCCGCCACCACCTATATTAATTCCTATCCTGCCCCCCCTATACCGCCGCCACCTATATTAAAATTATTAATCCCTAAACCTAAGTCTAACACTAACCCTAACCCCCCCTAACTTAAATATTATTTAAATAAATCTAAATAATATTACTCGTATTAACTTAATTAATCCTATTTAAAACGAAATACTTACCTGTAAAATAAACCCTAAAATAGCTACAATATAACTAATAATTATATTGTAGCTATTTTAGGATTTATTTTTATTTTACAGGCAACTTTGTATTCATTTTAACTAGGTTCAATAGCTATTAAATAGTTAATAACTATTTAATAGCTACCTTGCTAAAATTCTTACAAAATTTCCTGTAAAATAAATCCTAACCTAAGTTACAATTAAACCTAACACTACACTATCATTAAATAAATGAAATAAATTAACTATAATTACCTAATCTAAGCCCCCTAATAAAATAATAAAGCCCCCCCAAATAAAAAAATGCCCTACCCTATTCTAAATTACAAAGTAACCAGCTATTTTACCAGCCCTTAAAAGGGCTTTTTGCGGGGCATTGCCCCAAAGTAATCAGCTCTTTTACCTGTAAAAAAAAATACAACCCCCCCAACATTAAAACCCACCACACACACACCCCTACTCTAACCCACCCAAACCCCCCTTAAAAAAACCTAACACTAACCCCCTGAAGTTCACCCTACCTGGAGCCGTCTTCACCCAACTGGGCCGAAATCTTCATCCAAGGTGCGCAGAGGAGGTCCTTCTTCCAGCAGAAGTCTTCATCCAGGCGGCGTCTTCAATCTTCATCCATCCGGAGCGGAGCGGAGCCATCTTCAAAGGAGCCGACGCGGAGCCATCCTCTTCAACCGACGACTGAACGACGAATGAAGGTTCCTTTAAGGGATGTCATCCAAGATGGCGTCCCTCAAATTCCGATTGGCTGATAGGATTCTATCAGCCAATCGGAATTAAGGTAGGAAAAATCTCATTGGCTGAATGAATCAGCCAATCAGATTGAAGTTCAATCCGATTGGCTGATCCAATCAGCCAATTGGATTGAGCTCGCATTCTATTGGCTATTCCGATTCAATCAGCCAATCAGATTTTTCCTACCTTAATTCCGATTGGCTGATTCTATCAGCCAATCGGAATTCGAGGGACGCCATATTGGATGATGTCCCTTAAAGGAACCTTCATTTGTCGTTCAGTCGTCGGTTGAAGAGGATGGCTCTGCGTCAACTCCTTTGAAGATGGCTCCGCTCCGCTCCGGATGGATGAAGATTGAAGACACCGCCTGGATGAAGACTTCTGCTGGATGGAGGACCTCCTCTGCGCACCTTGGATGAAGATTTCGGCCCGGTTGGGTGAAGATGGCTCCAGGTAGGGTGATCTTCAGGGGGTTAGTGTTAGGTTTTTTTAAGGGGGGTTTGGGTGGGTTAGAGTAGGGGTATGTGGGTGGTGGGTTTTAATGTTGGGGGGTTTGTATTTTTTTTACAGGTAAAAGAGCTGGTTACTTTGTAATTTAGAATAGGGTAGGGCATTTTTTTTATTTTGGGAGGCTTTATTATTTTATTAGTGGGCTTAGATTAGATGTAATTAGTTTAAACTTCTTGTGATTCTTTTTTATTTTCTGTAATTTAGTGTTTGTTTGTTTTTGTACTATAGTTTAGTTTATTTAATTTAATTAATTTTAGGTAATTGTAGGTAATTTATTTAATTTATTTAATGATAGTGTAGTGTAAGGTTTAATTGTAACTTAGGTTAGGATTTATTATACAGGTAATTTTGTAAGTATTTTAACTAGAAAGTTATTAAATAGTTAATAATTATTCAATAACTATTCTACCTAGTTAAAATAAATACAAAGTTGCCTGTAAAATAAAAATAAATTCTAAAATAGCTACAATATAATTATTAGTTATATTGTAGCTATCTTAGGGTTTATTTTACAGGTAAGTATTTATTTTTAAATAGGAATAATTTAGTTAATAATAGTAAGTTTTATTTAGATTTATTAAAATAATATTAAAGTTAGGGGGGTGTTAGTGTTAGACTTAGGTTTAGGGGTTAATAAGTTTAATATAGTTGCGGCGGGGTCCGGGAGCGGCGGTTTAGGGGTTAATGAGTTTAATGTAGGTTGTGGCGGTGTAGTGGGGGCAGGATAGGGGTTAATAACTTTAATATAGGTGGCGGTGGTCTCCGGGTGCGGCGGTTTAGGGGTTAAAGAATTTATTTAATTGCAGTGGGATCCGGGATCCGCAGGATAGGGGTTAATAACTTGAATATAGGTGGCGGCGGTGTAGTGGGGGCAGGATAGGGGTTAATAGGTATGATGTAGGTGGCAGCGGGGTCCGTGAGCGGTGGTTTAGGGGTTAATACATTTATTATAGTTGCAGCGGGGTCCAGGAGCTATGGTTTAGGGGGTAATAACTTTATTTAGTTGTGGGGGGCTCCGGGAGCTATGGTTTAGGGGGTAAAACAGTGTAGTTTAGTGTGGGTGCTTAGTGACAGGCTATCAAAAAAGCTGCGAAGAAGCCGATGAGCAGCGAGATTGATGACTGTCAGTTAACAACAGTCCGCCGCTCATCGCTCCGTACTTGGTTCGCAGCTTCTTGACAGATTTTTTGATAACTTTGACGAACGTATTCAGGTCCGCGGCGGCGATGGTAGGCAAGATTAGGCGAGCGTATTGGGCCGGCGAATGCAGGTAAGTAGACGGCTTCATAACTGGTATGCTTGGTATGCTTGGAAATTAACTCAGATGTTTCGATATACAATATTGTATCAAATTGTTACAGTACTAAAGTTAATACCTCTGTAACATATTCAGTGAATACCTTTTATATTATTAAGTTTTTTACTGCACATTACTTAGTTACAAAGTAACATCATGCTCAGAATAATAAGCAAACTATTCCTTTCAGCAATAAATATGTGCCTATTCCAAGGTGCCATAACTAAGGGTAATTGTTCCTTATAGGTGACATAAATTGGTAATTCACAGCTAGTTAACCCAAATGGAACATATTGCACTACTATAAGAGAACATTTAGTTTATAAAATAATTACTGCATAACATACATTCCAAGGACACAACCTAGTTATATCTATTCAACTAGATTATTCCATAGATATCTTATTCAATGTTTTAATCTCACAGGATAGAAAAAATATACCTGCTTGAGATAATATTTCTGCATGCACAAAATCATAAAAAGTAGTTATTATTATTGTTCATGGCAAATTATATGACACAACTCATTTAGAAAATCCACTTGGTCTCTCTTTGTAACAAGACTGGCTCAATTTCACACAATTGTTCAATACCCCAACATTTAAAGTTCTTAGTGCTACCATTGAATAAAATAAATCTCTGTGGAATAATCTAGAGGAATAGATATATTTCTAAGATGTTCACCCTGAATAGATGCTGATTCAGATAGAGCACGACATTTTAAACAAAATTTCTATTATTAAATTGTCTTTGTTCTCTTGGTATATTTTGATGAAAAGCACAGAGGTATGCTTAGGAGCAGGCATGTGTCTGGAGCACTATATGGTAACAGTTTTGCAAGAATGTTATCAATTTGCAAGATAACTAGATGGCAGCAATATTTCCTGTTATGTAATGCTCCAGACATCTGCCTAAGGGCTAGATCACAAGTGGAGCAATATTAGTGCTCCACTTTGTAATAACCACACACGATAATGTTATTACAAGCTAGCCGCAATGCGAATGCAACCTCGTGTTTACATTGCTAGGAAGCATTGCACTTGCTAGAGCGCACTTCCATAGGCTCTTATGGGAGCCTCGTTCTGCGCCAGCAAAGGGGGTAAGTAGCGCAGCGATGGGCAGCAAACTATTTTTTTTTTCAAGAACCAAATAATAAATGGTGCAAGCAGTCACAAACTAATATAATTTAACTTACAAAGGGAAATACAACCATATACACCGTGGATGTTAAAGAATGTCAATGCTGTACTCTGGTTCAAATATAGAATGTGTTTATTCAACCCCTGAACAACACCATCTCACCTACAAAAAGTGCAAATTTGCTGAAAATATGGTGTCCCTTCAATTCCAATTGGCTGATAGAATTTCCTATATATTGGAAACGAGTTGCGTAATGTTAGTTTTAGCTGCCAATAATCTGGTGGAACATCTCTCCAAGCTATGATATTTTCGAATAGGATAGAAGGGAAGACAAGGAAAAGAGAAGGAGCAAAGAACGGACAAAAAGAGGAGGAGAGGAAAAAAAAAAAAAAAAAAAGGGGGAAAAGGAACACCTAAATGGTCCACTTTATCTACTACATTTTCTATCAACCCCTCTACTCTCATCCATCTACCCCCTTCCTCCGATCAGTCGCCGAAGAATTCCGACCAATCTTCCCACACTTTAATATGTAAATCAGCTCTCCCTATTAAATTGAAAATGTATGCTTCCATTTTTTTCATATATGCGAGTTGGTCTATAACATTCTGGATGGAAGGGGGTGACGTCTGTTTCCATTGCCTAGCAATTGTTAATTTGGCAGCCGTAAGAAAAAATATTAGAAAGATTTTTCTCAGTAGTGTAATTCTAGGAGAATGCAAATGCAACAGGCTGAGCGCTGGTGTGAATGGAAGATTATAATGAAGATTTCCCAATAGCCTCATACAGGTCCACCAAAAGGGTCTAATCTTGGGGCACTCCCACCACATATGCATCCAGGTACCTATCTGGCCGCAGTTTCTCCAACAAACAGGGGACAAGGAGGCATAAAATTGGTGTAAGCGTTTAGGTGCCATATTTTGTAGTGAATCTCCAAAAGAGTTGAGCAATAGAGGAACCTCCTAGCCACAGCAATCTCCCTAAACCACTCCTTCAGGTCAAAAGTCTCATGTAGGTCCCTTACCCACATTAACTGAGCAGTAGTCTTCGTTAATGAATGTCCAACAATCAAAAAGGAGTAAAAATAAGATAACAGTCCCTTTGGGTTGTTATCTGTTAACCAACAGGTCTCCCACACTGTTTTTTCCATACACTTACTATTTTGTAATCCCCAGTTCTGTATAAAACCAAGTAGTCTAAACGTTTTTAAAGTAGAATTTTTTAGGGATATGAAATTTTGTCATAAAGGTGTTAAGTGATAATTGGTCTGTACCCTCAAGTAGGTCAGTAACTAACAGATCTCCCATTTCTAACCATATATTCATGTGCATTTCTTGGAGACACCAAGCTACACTCGCAACAGGGTGAATGGGAGATGGGTGCAGAGCTATATGTGGTCTGTGTCTATTTTTATCCCAAAACTTAAGAGCATCTAGTATAACTGGCTGAGTTAATCCGAGCGTATCTCGATAGTGGGCAGGTATCCAAACAAGATCTGACAGTCTCATGTTCATCGGTGTGATGTCTCTTTCTACCTCCTGCCATCTGAGATTAGAGTCTGCAGTACTCCATCCGATTATATGAGAGAATCTGGCTAAATCATGGTATGCTAGAATACTTGGTGAAGCCAAGCCTCCTTGTTTAATTGCTCTTTGTAGGATATGACCAGAAACCCTCGGTTTCCTGCCTCTCCAGATGTAAGATGACACCATACCTTGTAATCTATTAAGTATTGACCTGGGTGTTTGAATAGGGATGCAATAGAAAGGATATGTAATTTTCGGAAGAAACAACATTTTTATCGTTGCAATCCTTCCTGTCCATGATATTTCCGAGTACTCCCATGATTCTAAAGTCTTTTTAAACTCCTGCATTCAATCTGTGAAGTTTCTAGCTACAATTGTGGACAGATCTGGGCTCAAATATACTCCCAACTGTTATATGCTATTATCCATCCATTTGAAGCTGTACCTACTCTGAATATCAGCTACTGCTGAATGTGGTATACCTATCGGCAAAGCTTCAGTTTTAGATAAATTTAGATTGTAAAAACTTAGGTCTCCAAATTGTTTAATTAGATCCATAAGGGCTGGCAGGGAAGTCTTGGGGGAGGTATATAAAATAGTAACATCATCTGTGAAAAACGCAATTTTGTGTGTTGAGTTTCTGAAGGTTACTCCCTCTATTTATTATTTCCTCTGATGGCCTGAGCTAGGGGTTCTATTGCAAGCACAAATAGTAATGGTGACAGGGGGCACCCCTGTCTGGTACCATTGGATACTTATAATTTTTCTGATTGGAAGCCTACTCCTCTGACCGATGCCGTGGGGCATGAATATAATGTCTCCACTGCCTTAATGTATTGGGCTGGTATGCCAAAACTCTCTAATGTCTCCCATAAGTATTCCCACCTCACCCTGTCAAATGCTTTCTCCGCATCTAGTGACAGGGCAAGGAGGGGAATCTCTCTTGTCTTGGCTTCTGACATTATGTGGACTATTCTCCTGGTATTATCAGGCCCCTCTCTACCTGGAATGAACCCAACCTGATCCCCATGTATCAAAGTTGGCACAACTTTCGCCAAGCGGTTGGCTAGTATCTTGGAATATAACTTGGTGTCCACATTAATTAGTGATATAGACCTGTAACTCCCACATTCTACAGGGTCTTTGTCAGGTTTTAATAACGTGATTATAGTTGCCTCCAGAAACTTTGTGGCTATTGTCCCTTGCTGCATGATCTCATTAAAGAATCAATATAATATGGGTATAATTAAATGTTTGAATGTTTTATAAAATTTCCCTGTGTACCCATCTGGGCCGGGAGCCTTACCTATTCTGAGTTGCTTAATCACCGTTTTGATCTCTTCAATTGAGATTTGGTCTCTTAGGGATTTCGCATTTTCTTCTGACAGAGTTGGGAGGTCTAATTTTTTCAGAAAAGTTCTAATGGTGTCTTTTAAAGAATCCGAGTCGTCCTGATCTGGCTGAATATTATATAAGGATCTGTAAAATTTGCACAAAGCTAGGCCTATATCCTTGGGTGAAGTAACCACATTGGAGCCCTGTTTGATAGACACTATTCATTTTTGTGCTGTTCAATTACGCAATTTGTTTGCTAGTAAGGTGGTGGGTTTGTTATTACAATAATAACATTTCTGTCTAAACTTATCTAGGGTCCTCTGAACTCTAAGAAGCTCCAAGTCCTTTATCTGCTCTTTCGGAATCTGTATCTGACCATTGACCTCAGTAGAGTAACCACTGGATAGTCGGATCTGACAAGCTCTCAGTTTACACACTAGTTCAGCCAATGAACCCCCTCTTTTCCTAGCTGCCGATTTGATATAGTGTCCTCTCATATATGCTTTGAGAGTGGCCCATAAATTATGGGTGCTTGTTTGACCATCATCATTTAATCTAAAAAATTCTGTCATTGTCTTTATAGAGTTTTTCACATCTGAGGGGGCGACTGGATCAACCAGTCTGCTAGTCTCCATACATATCCCTCATTAGGGGTAACCGGACCTGTCTCTAATGTTACTGAGCTATGATCTAACCAAGATATTGGGAGTATTTTGGATTTGACTAGCTTGTACAACAACTTAGCTGAAATTAAAAATGTGTCTATTCTGGAAACCGACCTGTGAGGGTTAGAGTAAAATGTATAATCTCGCTCTGAAGTGTTATACGCCCTCCAAGCATCATATCATTGAAATTGGAACATCACTTTTCGGAATGCACTAGCTTTCGACTGAGAAGATCTATCATATTTTGTTGTGGTAGGTACTAATTTGTCTATGTCTGGGTCCCAAGTAAGGTTAAAATCCCCCCCTAAACAAAGTTCCCCTTGTCTAATACATGTTACTTGCTTAAGTATTTTTTTAAGGAACTGAATCTGCTTCACATTGGGAACGTACACATTGACTAGGGTAAACTGCACATTATTAAGCTTACATACTAAAAAGATATTTCGTGCCGGAGGGTCACATTCACTATAAATTTCCTCAAAGCCCACTGAGTCCCTAATAAGAATGGCCACTCCTCTAGATTTCATGTGGTGAGAGGCCCCATAGATATGTGAGTAGTTGCGAAATTTAAATGACTCACCCCTCTTCTGCTGCCAATGGGTCTCCTGTATAAATGCCACATCAATTTTGTTCTGTCTGAGTTGATTGAGAAAGAGACTCCTCTTGGCTGGTGTATTTAACCCCTGTGTATTATGAGACAAAAACTGCAAGCCTGCCATTTTATAAATTCAGATGACACAAGGTGGGGAAGGGAGAGAAAAAAAAAAAAAAAGGGGGAAAAGATGAAGGAGAAGGATTAGTCAGTACAGCAGCCAAGGATCGAAATATCAGATGCAGGAGAGCGAAGAGCTAGAAGAGATGAAAACAAAAAGAAGAGAAGAGTTAGATAGTGATGTCGCGAACCTAAAATTCTCGGTTCTCGAACGGCGGACTCGAACTTCCGGTATTGTTCGCGAACCGCCATTGAATTCAATAGGCAGGCGAACTTTAAAACCTACAAGGACTCTTTCTGGCCACAATAGTGATGGAAAAGTTGTTTCAAGGGTACTAACACCTGGACTGTCGCATGCTGGAGGGGGATCCCTGGCAAAACTCCCATGGAAAATTACATAGTTTATGCAGAGTCTGCTTTTAAGCCATAATGGTCCTAAATCAACTAACATTCCCAAAGTGGCTGTCTCAAAACATCCCGGACAGAAGATAGATTGATAGATAGGATAGATAGATATACATAGATTGATAGTTAGATAGAATCGATAGAAGAGAAATAGATAGATTTGTTAGATATATAATTACCCTAATAAAGTCTAATAATTAAACATGCGTTCTTGGACCCAACTAGATTGTGTTAAGTAGTACTGTTCTTCGCACTTTCAGCCCTGTAACTCCCCCTATTGGTGGAGGTCTATATGGCGGTTATGATTACCCTGACAAAGTATAACAACAAGACACGTGGTCTGGGACCCATGGTAATTTTGTTGTGTTAAGTAAAACTTTTCTTATCACTTGAATCCCTCTTACCCCCCCTTTTGTTGGAGCTCTATATGGCCTGCATGATTAGCCTGACAAAGTATAATAATAAAACATCTGGTCTTGGACCCATGGTAATTAGGTTGTGTTTAAGTAGTACTATTCTTATAACTGTAATCCCTGTTACTCCCCCTATCAAGGGAGGTCTATATGGCCTGCATGATTACCCTGACAAAGTATAACATCAAGACACACGGTGTTGGACCCATGATAACTAACTTGTGTTAATTACTACTTTTCTTAGCAATTTAATCCCTGTCCCCCCCCCCCCCCCCATCAGGGGTGTTCTATATGGCCTGCCTGATTACCCTGAAAAAATATAATAATAAGACATGCGGTCTGGTACCCATTTTAACTAGGTTGTGTTTTAAGTACTACCATTCTTAGCACTTTAATCTCTGTAACTCCCCCTATTTGGTGAGGTCTATATGGCCTGGATGATTACCCATACAAAATATAATAATAAGACATCTGCTCTTGGTCTGCAACCCATGGTAACTATGTTGTGTTAATTAGTAATGTCCTTCGCATTTTAATAGCTGTTACTCATACTCACCCTATCGGTGGAGGTCTATATGGCCTGCATGATTACCCTTACAAAATATAATAACCAAACATATGCTCTGGGACCCATGGTAAGTAGGTTGTGTTAAGTAGTACTGTTCTTTGCAGTTTAATACCTGTTACAAGACTAAATGGTGGCAGGTCTATCTGGCCTTCATGATTAGCTGCACCCAAACCCAAAAAAAAGCCGAGTGGTCTTAGACTAACACCCATGGCTAACTCGGTTGTTTCAATTAGTACTATTCTTAGCACTTTCATCCCTGTTACGGGTGGTCTACATGGCCATCATAATTAGCCGAACAAAATACTACAATCCAACCTTTGCTCAGTCTTCATAGGCCCTTCATTGGCTGTATTTTGATAGTACAGTTCTTATTATTTTTATAGCTGATACAACACCGAATGGTGGCAGCTCTATATGGCCTGCATGATTAGCCGCACCCAATACAAAAATAAATCCAAGCGGTCTTGGATTAACACCCATGGCTAACTCTGTTGTTTCAAGTAGTACTATTCTTACCACTTTCATCTCATCATCCCTGTTACTTCCAGGACTCTCTGTGGTGGTCTACATGGCCATCATGATTAGCCTAACCAAATACTACAATCCAACCTTGGCTCAGTCTTCATAAGGCCCTTCATTGGCTGTATTTTGGTAGTACTGTTCTTATTAGTTTAATACCTGATACAACACCGAATGGTGGCAGCTCTATATGGCCTGCATGAATAGCTGCACCCAAAGCCAAAAAAAAGCCAAGCGTTCTTGCACTAACACCCATGGCTAACTCTGTTGTTTCAAGTTCTACTATTCTTAGCTCTTTCATCTCATCCCTGTTACTTCCAGGACTCTCAGTGGTGGTGGTCTACATGGCCATCATGATTACCCTTACCAAAATATAACAACAATACGTGCGTGCAGGGAACCATGGTAAGCTTACTTCCTTTCGCAAAATCAAGTATAACAGTTGCAGGCAGAGGTTCTGACCCTGCATTATGGCTGCACCTCTCCCTAAAAGAGGCATGCGTTACAGAGTCTGTGGGCATGTATGCAAAGAGCTGGCCTGCCTAAAAAGAGGAGCAAGGCTGTACAGGTGGTTCTCCTTCAGCCATTTTATACGCTGTCCCACGGCCACGACCCTCAACAACCACAACAGAATGAAACACCACATATGCCATCCTTTTGAACAACAGAGTACAGGTATGGCATTGATTTTAGTTACACTGCAATATTTATTATGAACCGTGAAATTGAAAACAAAAACATGATTGGACACCAAGTACAGTACAGGTCATTCTCCTTCGGTCTTTTTAGAATAGTGTTCCGGACCCCCAACAAAAACAACAGCAGGAAAGAAGACATATGGCATCCTTTTGAACAATAGATGACAGGTAAGGCATAGATTTTACAAAGCCATAGATAATTTTTTTGCAACTGTGAAAAAAAAAAAACATTTATTGGACACCCAGCACACTTCTTTATCCTTAGGCCTTTTTATAAGAGGCTCCCGTAGCCTCAACTGAAACAACAGCATGAAAGAGGACATATGGCATCCTTGTGAACAATTGATTACAATTAAGGCATTGATTTTAGAATCCCAGAGATCATTTATATAACCCGGGAAATAGAAAAAAACATTAATTGGACACCCAGTACACTTCTTTATCCTTAGGCCTTTTTATAAGAGGCTCCCGGAGCCTCAACAGAAAAAACATTATGAAAGAGGACATATGTCATCCTTTTGAATAATAGATTACAAGAAAGGCATTGATTTTAGAATCCCAGAGATCATTAGTTGCAACCGGGAAATAGAAAAAAACATTGATTAGACACCCAGTACACTTATTTATTCTTAGGCCTTTTTAATAAGAGGGTCCCGGAGCCTCAACCGAAACAACAGCATGAAAGAGGACATATGTCATCCTTTTGAATAATAGATTACAGGAAAGGCATTGATTTTAGAATCCCAGAGATCATTTATATGACCCGGAAAATAGAAAAAAACATTGATTAGACACCCAGTACACTTATTTATCCTCAGGCCTTTTTAATAAGAGGGTCCCAGAGCCTCAACCGAAACAACAGCATGAAAGAGGACATATGTCATCCTTTTGAATAATAGATTACAGAAAAGGCATTGGTTTTAGAAACCCAGAGATCATTAGTTTCAACCGGGAAATAGAAAAAAACATTGATTAGACACCCAGTACACTTATTTATCCTCAGGCCTTTTAAATAAGAGGGTCCTGGAGCCTCAACCGAAACAACAGCATGAAAGAGGACATATGTCATCCTTTTGAATAATAGATTACAGGAAAGGCATTGATTTTAGAAACCCAGAGATCATTAGTTTCAACCGGGAAATAGAAAAAAACATTGATTAGACACCCAGTACACTTATTTATCCTCAGGCCTTTTTAATAAGAGGGTCCCGGAGCCTCAACCGAAACAACAGCATGAAAGAGGACATATGTCATCCTTTTGAAAAATAGATTACAGGAAAGGCATTGATTTTAGAATCCCAGAGATCATTTATATGACCCGGGAAATAGAAAAAAACATTGATTAGACACCCAGTACAATTATTTATCCTCAGGCCTTTTTAATAAGAGGGTCCCGGAGCCTCAACCAAAACAACAGCATGAAAGAGGACATATGTCATCCTTTTGAATAATAGATTACAGGAAAGGCATTGATTTTAGAATCCCAGAGATTATTTATATGACCCGGCAAATAGAAAAAAACATTGATTAGACACCCAGTACACTTATTTATCCTCAGGCCTTTTTAATAAGAGGGTCCCGGAGCCTCAACCGAAACAACAGCATGAAAGAGGACATATGTCATCCTTTTGAATAATAGATTACAGGAAAGGCATTGATTTTAGAATCCCAGAGATCATTTATATGACCCGGGAAATAGAAAAAAACATTGATTAGACACCCAGTACACTTATTTATCCTCAGGCCTTTTTAATAAGAGGGTCCCAGAGCCTTAACCGAAACAACAGCATGAAAGAGGACATATGTCATCCTTTTGAATAATAGATTACAGGAAAGGCATTGATTTTAGAAACCCAGAGATCATTAGTTTCAACCGGGAAATAGAAAAAAACATTGATTAGACACCCAGTACACTTATTTATCCTCAGGCCTTTTAAATAAGAGGGTCCCGGAGCCTCAACCAAAACAACAGCATGAAAGAGGACATATGTCATCCTTTTGAATAATAGATTACAGGAAAGGCATTGATTTTAGAAACCCAGAGATCATTAGTTTCAACCGGGAAATAGAAAAAAACATTGATTAGACACCCAGTACACTTATTTATCCTCAGGCTTTTTTAATAAGAGGGTCCCGGAGCCTCAACTGAAACAACAGCATGAAAGAGGACATATGTCATCCTTTTGAATAATAGATTACAGGAAAGGCATTGATTTTAGAAACCCAGAGATCATTAGTTTCAACCGGGAAATAGAAAAAAACATTGATTAGACACCCAGTACACTTATTTATCCTCAGGCCTTTTTAATAAGAGGGTCCCAGAGCCTCAACCGAAACAACAGCATGAAAGAGGACATATGTCATCCTTTTGAATAATAGATTACAGGAAAGGCATTGATTATAGAATCCCAGAGATCATTTATATGACCCGGGAAATAGAAAAAAACATTGATTAGACACCCAGTACACTTATTTATCCTCAGGCCTTTTTAATAAGAGGGTCCCGGAGCCTCAACCGAAACAACAGCATGAAAGAGGACATATGTCATCCTTTTGAATAATAGATTACAGGAAAGGCATTGATTTTAGAATCCCAGAGATCATTTATATGACCCGGGAAATAGAAAAAAAACATTGATTACACACCCAGTACACTTATTTATCCTCAGGCCTTTTTAATAAGAGGGTCCCGGAGCCTCAACCAAAACAACAGCATGAAAGAGGACATATGTCATCCTTTTGAATAATAGATTACAGGAAAGGCATTGATTTTAGAATCCCAGAGATCATTTATATGACCCGGGAAATAGAAAAAAACATTGATTAGACACCCAGTACACTTATTTATCCTCAGGCCTTTTTAATAAGAGGGTCCCGGAGCCTCAACCGAAACAACAGCATGAAAGAGGACATATGTCATCTTTTTGAATAATAGATTACAGGAAAGGCATTGATTTTAGAAACCCACAGATCATTATTTGCAACCGGGAAATAGAAAAAAACATTGTTTAGACACCCAGTACACTTATTTATCCTTAGGCCTTTTTAATAAGAGGGTCCCGGAGCCTCAACCGAAACAACAGCATGAAAGAGGACATATGTCATCCTTTTGAATAATAGATTACAGGAAAGGCATTGATTTTAGAAACCCACAGATCATTATTTGCAACCGGGAAATAGAAAAAAACATTGATTAGACACCCAGTACACTTATTTTTCCTCAGGCCTTTTTAATAAGAGGGTCCCGGAGCCTCAACCGAAACAACAGCATGAAAGAGGACATATGTCATCCTTTTGAATAATAGATTACAGGAAAGCCAATGATTTTAGAAACACAGAGATAATTAGTTGCAATCGGGAAATCTAAAAAAACATTGAATAGACACCCAGTACACTTCTTTATCCATAGGCCTTTTTAGCAGAGGCTCCAGGACCCTCAACAAAAACAAGAGCAGGGAGGTGGGCATAGGAGTACAATGGAGTGTGACAATAATAATGTGAAGGGGAAGATTGCGGAGTTGTGGCATTTTAATTTTGTTATCGTGGGAAGTACTTGCACTGACCTTGCTCTGGTGAATCCATATTGCAAATGTGTTTTTTAAGGCACTGTTTGTCTATTTTTTGAATATCAGCATTTGGTAATTGAAGCTCAACTTAAGGCTGGTGAGAACCGACCTTTCTTCCGGCTGTTTGCAAATGTTGTGGCTCTGGACAAACATGTGAATAAGGGGCCATCAGCCATATTCTGCAAGCAAACCCTTTGATGATTGACGATAAACATGTGTCACCTGCAATCAGAGCCCGTTACTTCTGTCTAAATCATCTTCCTGGTATGGACAGGCCACTGTTTCCCATAGCAAGTCCGAAGCTTGAACTACAAGATTGTCTTGAGTATGGTAGGAAACCAAAGTTTATTTAATTCTGTATTATCACCACAAAAGCTGAACTTCTTGAACCAAGGAAAATGCAAGCAATTTAATGTGCTTATGGATGACAAGGACGTCCTGTCCTGTGGTGCACAGAGATGGAGAGGATTTTGGGCCTCCCTGTACACTACCCAGATGTCTCCAACATCACCAGAAACACAAGACAGCGACTCTTGGGAAGTTCCTGGAGTGTTCCGGTAGCCATCTCTTTGCGCCCCGAAAGGAATTTACTGTTGTTCCAGCTGTGGCAATATCAATTGGCATTAAAAAGGTAAGATTTGGGGGGGCGGAGCCTATAGCTGTTGCGGTAGGACGTGTGTTTGAGGAGCTCCAGGTCTTACAATTTACTTTGGAGTTAGTTTTTAACCTTAATTTAATTTTCTTTTTGGGATTCATAGTCACACTTTCTGGGGCTATCCAAGAGGAGCCTGGAGATACCTTACTCATATCGGCTTACCTATGTTCCTCAGCTGACTGCGTTACAGCTAGCCGCGACACTGAGAGGCCTCTCTAGCCTGATAGTGCTGTCAAAGCTACCACCAAAATACCCCCCCAGGACCCTGGGTTATCAAACCAGTTCTATAGTAACTGGACAACTCGTTAATCACAACTATTGACAAAGAGAAGGAAAAGCACTAGTCACCCCTTATATCAACGGGTATGGAGACCTGTATTTTGCCTTTCCAATATGGCGCCGGACACCAAACTAATCCTGAATGAAAAAAAAAGGTAAGATTTAGAGACTAGTGACGCACATTTTATGCACGCTGTGGCAATTGCAATTTGCATTAAAAAGAATCTGCTAACAACCACTACCTACAACCACACCTGACTCCTGAAGTCATGCTTCAGTTATTAACTCAAGTTAAATTTTTTTTATTTTTTTTATTATGCTCAGCAGATTCAAAACATACCATTCTTCTAGTCATATCACATGACATGTCAAAATGCTGCATGGAAAATGGCAGTGTGCAAAGTCATAATCTTAGTGAACCTATAAGTGCATTACATTTTCTAAAATAAACAAAAATAACGAGAAAAAAAAAAAAAAAAAAAAAGGAAAGAGGACATATGGCATCCTTTTGAACAATAGATTACATTTAAGGCATTGATTTGAGAAACCCAGAGATAATTTGTTGCAACCGGGAAATCTAAAAAAACCTTGATTAGACACCCAGTATACTTATATATCCTTAGGCCTTATTAGCAGAGGCTCCAGGACCCTCAACAAAACCAGCAGCAGGAAAGAGGACATATGGCATCCTTTTGAAAAATAGATTACAGGAAAGGCATTGATTTTAGAAACCCGGGGATAATTTGTTGCAACCATGAAATCTAAAAAAAGATTGATTAGACACCCAGTACACTTATTTATCCTTAGGCCTTTTTAGCAGAGGCTCCAGGACCCTCAACAGAAACAACAGCATGAAAGAGGACATATGGCATCCTTGTGAACAATTGATTACAGTTAAGGCATTGATTTTAGAATCCCAGAGATCATTTATATGAACCGGGAAATAGAAAAAAACATTGATTGGACACCCAGTACACTTCTTTATCCTTAGGGCTTTTTATCAGAGGCTCCCGGAGCCTCAACAGAAACAACAGCATGAAAGAGGACATATGGCATCCTTGTGAATAATAGCTTACAGGAAAGGCATTGATTTTAGAAACCCGGGGATAATTTTTTGCAACCGTGAAATCTAAAAAAAGATTGATTAGACACCCAGTACACTTATTTATCCTTAGGCCTTTTTAGCAGAGGCTCCAGGACCCTCCATAAAACCAGCAGCATGAAAGAGGACATATGGTATCCTTTTGAAAATTAGATTACAGGAAAGGCATTGATTTTAGAAACACAGAGATCATTAGTTGCAACCGTGAAATCTAAAAAAACAAAGATTATACACCCAGTACACTTCTTTATCCTTAGGCCTTTTTATAAGAGGCTCCCGGAGCCTAAACAGAAACAACAGCATGAAAGAGGACATATGGCATCCTTGTGAATAATAGATTACAGGAAAGGCATTGATTTTAGAAACCCGGGGATAATGTGTTGCAACCGTGAAATCTAAAAAAAGATTGATTAGACACCCAGTACACTTATTTATCCTTAGGCCTTTTTAGCAGAGGCTCCAGGACCCTCCACAAAACCAGCAGCATGAAAGAGGACATATGGCATCCTTTTGAAAATTAGATTACAGGAAAGGCATTGATTTTAGAAACACAGAGATCATTAGTTGCAACCGTGAAATCTAAAAAAAACATAGATTATACACCCAGTACACTTCTTTATCCTTAGGCCTTTTTATAAGAGGCTCCCGGAGCCTCAACAGAAACAACAGCATGAAAGAGGACATATGGCATCCTTGTGACTAATAGATTACAGGAAAGGCATTGATTTTAGAAACCCGGGGATAATTTGTTGCAACCGTGAAATCTAAAAAAACATAGATTAGACACCCAGTACACTTCTTTATCCTTAGGCCTTTTTATAAGAGGCTTCCGGTCGGAGCATCAACAGAATCAACAGCATGAAAGAGGACATATGGCATCCTTGTGAATAATCGATTACAGGAAAGGCATTGATTTTAGAAACCCGGGGATAATTTGTTGCAACCGTGAAATCTAAAAAATGATTGATTAGACACCCAGTACACTTATTTATCCTTAGGCCTTTTTATAAGAGGCTCCCGGAGCCTCAACAGAAACAACAGCATGAAAGAGTACATATGGCATCCTTGTGACTAATAGATTACAGGAAAGGCATTGATTTTAGAAACCCGGGGATAATTTGTTGCAACCGTGAAATCTAAAAAAACATAGATTAGACACCCAGTACACTTCTTTATCCTTAGGCCTTTTTATAAGAGGCTTCCGGTCGGAGCATCAACAGAATCAACAGCATGAAAGAGGAGATATGGCATCCTTGTGAATAATCGATTACAGGAAAGGCATTGATTTTAGAAACCCGGGGATAATTTGTTGCAACCGTGAAATCTAAAAAATGATTGATTAGACACCCAGTACACTTATTTATCCTTAGGCCTTTTTTTAGCAGAGGCTCCAGGACCCTCAACCAAAACCAGCAGCAGGAAAGAGGACATATGGCATCCTTTTGAAAATTAGATTACAGGAAAGGCATTGATTTTAGAAACCCGGAGATAATTTGTTGCAACCGGGAATTTGAATCAAACAAATGATTCGATGGACACCCAGTACACTTCTTTCTCCTTCTGCCTTTTTATAAGAGGGTCCAAGACCCTCAAAAAAAACACCAGCAGGAAAGAGGACGTATGGCATCCTTTTGAACAATAGAGTACAGGTAAAGCATTGATTTTACAAACCCAGAGATAATTTTGGTCAAATGTGAAATAGAAAAAAATAATTGAGTGGACACCCAGTACACCTCTTTCTCCTTAGGCCTTTTTAGAAGAGGGTCCAGGACCCTCAAACAAAATACCAGCAGGAAAGAGAACATATGGCATCCTTTTGAACAATAGAGTAATGGTACGGCATTGATTTTAGAAACCCACAGATAATTGTTTGGAAAAGTGAAATAGCCCCAAAAACCATGCTTGGACTCCCACTCCAGGTTGTTCTCCTTCAGCTTTTTTATAAGAGGGTCCAGCACCCTCAACAGAAACAACTGCAGGAAACACCACCACATATGCCATCCTTTTGCACAAGCGAGTACAGGTATGGCATCCATTTTAGAAACCCAGAGATAATTGAGAGGAACCAGGAACATTTTTCTAAAAATTTGATGGGGCACCCATTACAGGTCGTTCTCCTTCAGCCTTTTTATACCATGGGCCACGACCCGCAACAGGCACAACAGCATGAAACACCACATATGCCACCCTTTTGCACAATAGAGTACAGGTATGGCATAGATGGAACACGGAGATAATTTAGAGCAACCAAGAGACGGATAAAGATGCTTGGTCGGTCCTCCTCCTTCAAATTTGTGGCATTTTGCGTTCAATTTAATGGTCCACCAGATATGAGTGGTTTGCTAAGTTGTACAATTCGTAACAGTTTAATCACTAGTGTTATGTGCCTTATTTTTTTTATTTGAGTTTTGTACCCACAGAGCTGCAGCAGAGGCCAGAAAAATTAGGAATGTACAAATGACTGAAAAAATTGGGTATTGTTGTAGCAACTGCTGTAGCAGCGGCCAGAAAAAATGATGTTTGTAAAACATTTATAAAGTGCCCTAAAAGCTTGTGGCTTGAACACTAGTTGTTGGCGGATAAGTCAAGCAAGTCCTCCGGCTTTATAACAAAAAAAAAAAAAAAAAAGGCCAGCCTGTGTACCAGTTGTAGCCCAAGCCAGCTCATCTCATCATCAGGTCTTTTTTATTCAAATGTATCGCGCATTGTTAGTCCCTTCGGGATCCAGCCCTCATTCATTTTTATAAAAGTGAGATAGTCAAGGCTTTTTTGACCTAGGCGACTTCTCTTCTCAGTGACAAAACCTCCTGCTGCACTGAAAGTCCTTTCGGACAGGACACTTGAAGCGGGGCAGGCCAGCAGTTCCATTGCAAATTGGGATAGCTCAGGCCACAAGTCCAGCCTGCACACCCAGTAGTCAAGGAGTCCATCGCTCCTGAGAGTGTCGAGATCCGCAGTTAAAGCTAGGTAGTCTGCTACCTGTCGGTTGAGTCTTTCTCTAAGGCTGGATCCTGAAAGGCTCTGATGGTGCATGGGAGTTAAAAAGGTATGCATGTCCTCCATCAACAAGACGTCAGGAAAGCGTCCGGTCCTTGCCGCCGTGGTCGTGGGAGGAGGAGGATTAATTTCATCTCTTCCCCTGTTACATTCCCGTGGTGCTGTGACATCACCCTTATACGCTGTGTAAAGCATAGTTTTCAATTTATTATGAAAATGCTCCATCCTTTCCGACTTGCGGGAATTTGGTAACATTTCAGGCACTTTATGCTTATACCGGGGGTCGAGGAGCGTGGACACCCAGTACAGGTCGTTCTCCTTCAGCTTTTTTATACGAGGGTCCCTCAACAAGCACGACAGCATGAAAGAACCCATTTGAACAAGGTTGGATGCCGAGCTAATCATGTCCCGTTCCTCCTCCTCACTGATCTCACTGATGGTATCTTCTTCCCCCCAGCCACGTACAACACCACGGGTACCAGAGAGGTGACAACAACGAGCACCCTGGGATGCCTGTTGTGCTCTGTCTTCCTCCTCCTCCTCCTCCTCCTCCTCAAAGCCACATTCCTCCTCTGACTCCTCTTCCTCACAATCCTCTTCCTGCGTTGCCGCAGGTCCAGCAAGCGATGCTGATTCGGCTGTTTGTGGGGGTGAAGGACACCACAACTCTCCCGCTTCCTCTTCACGCTCATCTACTGCCTGATCCAGCACTCTTCGCAGGGCACGCTCCAGGAAGAAAACAAATGGTATGATGTCGCTGATGGTGCCTTCGGTGCGACTGACAAGGTTTGTCACCTCCTCAAAAGGACGCATGAGCCTATAGGCATTGCGCATGAGCGTCCAGTAATTTGGAAAAAATATCCCCAGCTCCCCAGAGGCTGGCCTAGCACCCCGGTCATACAAATACTCATTAACAGCTTTTTCTTGTTGGAGCAGGCGGTCAAACATTAGGAGTGTTGAATTCCACCGTGTCGGGCTGTCGCAAATCAAGCGCCTCACTGGCAGGTTGTTTCGATGCTGGATATCGGACAAGTGCGCCATGGCCGTGTAGGAATGCCTGAAATGGCCACACACCTTCCTGGTCTGCTTCAGGATGTCCTGTAAGCCTGGGTACTTATGGACAAATCGCTGTACAATTAGATTACACACATGTGCCATGCACGGCACATGTGTCAACTTGCCCAATTTCAATGCTGCCACCAAATTACTTCCATTGTCAGAAACAACCTTGCCAATCTCCAGTTGGTGCGGAGTCAGCCACTGATCCACCTGTGCGTTCAGGGCGGTCAGGAGTGCTGGTGCGGTGTGACTCTCCACTTTCAGGCAAGTCAACCCCAAGACGGCGTAACACTGCCGTACCCGGGATGTAGCATAGTACCTGGGGAGCTGGGGGGGTGCCATAGATGTGGAGCAAGACGCAGAAGTTGAAGAGGACTCAGCCGAGGAAGAGGTTATGGAAGAGGATGGAGTAGGAGGAGTAGAGAAGGTAGCAGCAGGCCTTCCTCCAAGTCGTGGCGGTGTCACCAACTCTTCTGCAGAGCCACGCATTCCATGCTTGTCAGAAGTCAGCAGGTTTACCCAATGCACAGTGTAGGAGAAATACCTGCCCTGACCATGCTTTGCAGACCAGCTATCCGTGGTCATATGGACCCTTGCCCCAACGCTGTGTGCCAGACATGCCATAACTTCCTTTCTCACAACAGAGTACAGGTTTGGGATTGCCTTTTGTGAAAAGAAATTTCTGCCAGGTACCTTCAACTGCAGTGTCCCAATAGATACAATTTTTTTGAAAGCATCAGACTCCACCAGCTTGTATGGTAAAAGCTGGCAGGCTAAGAGTTCAGACAAGTCAGACGCCGGGCAAGGGGGTGACTTTGAGAAATTGGCTTCTTACGCTCAAACATGTCCTTGACAGACACCTGACTGTGGGCAGATGACCAGGAACTGCTACGTAAGAGAGACTGAGTGGAGGATGGTTGAGAGGGGGCAAGGAGGACAGCACTGGTTGACGTGGCTGAAGATGCTGGAGCAGGAGGAGGAGGGCGGCTTTCCCTTTGTGTGCTGCTTCTACTCATGTGTTCTTCCCATCGGCCTTTGTGATGGGAGACCATGTGCCTTCGCAAAGCAGTTGTACCTAGGTGGCTGTTGGACTTCCCACGACTCAGTTTCTTTTGGCACAGGTTGCAAATGGCATCGCTGTTGTCAGAGGCAGACAAACAAAAAAAATGCCACACTGCTGAGCTCTGCGATGACGGCATTCTGGTGGTGGCAACAGCATGCGTTGATGGGCGTCGGCGTGCTGTCTGGCTGACCCCTGGTGACGATGCATGCTGTCTGACTGTGCCACTAGCTCCTTGAGATGACCTCCCCATGCTTCCAAATCGTCTCCTCCTCCTCCTCCTCCTCTCTGTTTCCCCATCTGAACTTTCCCCCTCTTCTTCTTCTCTTCTAGCAGGCACCCACGTGACATCCACCGACACATCATCATCAACCGCTTCACTTGTATCTGAAACATCAAGAAAGGAAGCAGCAGCGGGTACAACATCATCATCATCATCACACTGTACCTCCATGTCGGTAATGCTGCCTGACTGAGACTGATCACTATTATCTACATCCTCTGTCAATGATGGTTGCGCATCACTCATTTCTTCCAAATGATGTGTCAATAACTCCTGTGACAGATCAAGTGAAGCGGCTGTGGTGCTAGTGTTGGTGGTGGCGACAGGCGGGGGAGTGGCACTGGTCACTTGAGACCTGCCCAAAGCACAGCTGGACTTAGATGGTGCGTCAAGGTTAGGAGGACTAGCAGCGGAAGCTGAAGAAGATTGGGTGTCCTGTGTTAGCCATTCAACTATGTCCTCCTCAGAAGTTTTTGCGTCCCCCCTGGCACCCGGCGTCTGAACAATGTGCATATTTGTGGGGTCTAAAGGAATCACAGCACCACGACCACGACCACGGAACCTGCGGGGTGGCCTGCCTCTGCCTGTCATTTTTTTTTTAAATGGACACTAACAGTACTATTACACCAATTGAGTGGTGGCACTGTGAAAGTGGGCACAGTATATGCTGTGAGACTGACAACAACAAAAAAGATAGATGTTTTAAAAATCACAAATTGTTAATTTTTTTAAATATTACAAGTACTGTGACAACAAATATGATTGTTTGGCACTAGTTGGCAAATGGGCCTGTCTGGCACACACGCTGGGAGAAAGGAAACTGCAATTCAATGGCACTAGGAGACTGAAGAATCACAGTCAAAACAGTTATGATTAACAAAAATTCCAATCCTGTTACAATAAATATGATTGGTGGCACTAATTGTCTAGTTGGGACTGGCACACAGGCAGGCAGGCAGGAGGAAAATGCAATTCAAGGAGGGCACTAGTAGACTGCAGATTGACAGTCAAAACAGTGATGATTGACAAATTTTGCAATACTGTTAAAAGAAATATGATTGCTGGCACTAATTGGATAGTTGGGCCTGGCACACAGGCTGGTAGGCAGTAGAAAAGTGCAATTCAATGGCACGAGCAAACTGAGGATTAAGATCAACAATCAATTTTTTTTTAATTTTAATTAGTAACTATACTGTGACAACAATTATGATTGGTGTAAATAGTTGGCAAGACGGCCTGGCACAAAAGGCTGGCAGGCAGGAGGTAGATGCAATTCAAGGACACTAGGAGACTGATTACTGACACTCAAAACAGTGATGATTGACAATTTTTGCAATACTGTTAAAAGAAATATGATTTATGGCAATAATTGGCTAGGTGAGCCTGGCACACAGGCTGCAAGGCAGGAGGAAAGTGCAATTCAATGGCACCAGCAAACTGAGGATTCACAACAACTATTACCAAAAGTTTTAATTTTTAATTATTAAGAATACTGTGACAACAAATATGATTGGTGTAAATATTTTTCAAGTAGGCCTGGCACACAGGCTTGGAAGGCAGTAGAAAAGTATAATTCTAGGGCATGAGCAAACTGAGGATTAAGATCAACAATCAAGAATTTTTAAATTTTAATTAGTAACTGTACTGTGACAACAATTATGATTGGTGTAAATAGTTGGCAAGATGGCCTGGCACAAAAGGCTGGCAGGCAGGAGGTAAATGCAATTCAAGGACACTAGGAGACTGATTACTGACAGTCAAAACAGTGATGATTGACAATTTTTGCAATACTGTTAAAAGAAATATGATTGCTGGCAATAATTGGCTAGGTGGGCCTAGCACACAGCAGGCTGCAAGGCAGGAGGAAAGTGCAATTCAATGGCACCAGCAAACTGAGGATTCACAAAAACTATTACCAAAATTTTAATTTTTAATTATTAAGAATACTGTGACAACAAATATGATTGGTGTAAATATTTTTCAAGTAGGCCTGGCACACAGGCTTGGAAGGCAGTAGAAAAGTATAATTCTAGGGCACGAACAAACTGAGGATTAAGATCAACAATCAAGAATTTTTTAATTGTAATTAGTAACTGTACTGTGACAACAATTATGATTGGTGTAAATAGTTGGCAAGATGGCCTGGCACAAAAGGCTGGCAGGCAGGAGGTAAATGCAATTCAAGGACAATAGGAGACTGATTACTGACAGTCAAAACAGTGATGATTGACAATTTTTGAGATACTGTTAAAAGAAATATGATTGCTGGCAATAATTGGCTAGATGGGCCTAGCACACAGCAGGCTGCAAGGCAGGAGGAAAGTGCAATTCAATGGCACCAGCAAACTGAGGATTCACAACAACTATTACCAAAAATTTTAATTTTTAATTATTAAGAATACTGTGACAACAAATATGATTGGTGTAAATATTTTTCAAGTAGGCCTGGCACACAGGCTTGGAAGGCAGTAGAAAAGTGCAATTCTAGGGCACGAGCAAACTGAGGATTAAGATCATCAACAATCAAGAATTTTTTAATTTTAATTAGTAACTATACTGTGACAAAAAATTATGATTGGTGTAAATAGTTGGCAAGACGGCCTGGCACAAAAGGCTGGCAGGCAGGAGGTAGATGCAATTCAAGGACACTAGGAGACTGATTACTGACACTCAAAACAGTGATGATTGACAATTTTTGCAATACTGTTAAAAGAAATATGATTGCTGGCAATAATTGGCTAGGTGGGCCTAGCACACAGCAGGCTGCAAGGCAGGAGGAAAGTGCAATTCAGTGGCACCAGCAAACTGAGGATTCACAACAACTATTACCAAAAATTTTATTTTTTAATTATTAAGAATACTGTGACAACAAATATGATTGGTGTAAATATTTTTCAAGTAGGCCTGGCACACAGGCTTGGAAGGCAGTAGAAAAGTGCAATTCTAGGGCACGAGCAAACTGAGGATTAAGATCGACAATCAAATTTTTTTTTATTTTAATTAGTAACTATACTGTGACAACAATTATGATTGGTGTAAATAGTTGGCAAGACGGCCTGGCACAAAAGGCTGGCAGGCAGGAGGTAGATGCAATTCAAGGACACTAGGAGACTGATTACTGACACTCAAAACAGTGATGATTGACAATTTTTGCAATACTGTTAAAAGAAATATGATTTATGGCAATAATTGGCTAGGTGGGCCTGGCACACAGGCTGCAAGGCAGGAGGAAAGTGCAATTCAATGGCACCAGCAAACTGAGGATTCACAACAACTATTACCAAAAGTTTTAATTTTTAATTATTAAGAATACTGTGACAACAAATATGATTGGTGTAAATATTTTTCAAGTAGGCCTGGCACACAGGCTTGGAAGGCAGTAGAAAAGTATAATTCTAGGGCATGAGCAAACTGAGGATTAAGATCAACAATCAAGAATTTTTAAATTTTAATTAGTAACTGTACTGTGACAACAATTATGATTGGTGTAAATAGTTGGCAAGATGGCCTGGCACAAAAGGCTGGCAGGCAGGAGGTAAATGCAATTCAAGGACACTAGGAGACTGATTACTGACAGTCAAAACAGTGATGATTGACAATTTTTGCAATACTGTTAAAAGAAATATGATTGCTGGCAATAATTGGCTAGGTGGGCCTAGCACACAGCAGGCTGCAAGGCAGGAGGAAAGTGCAATTCAATGGCACCAGCAAACTGAGGATTCACAAAAACTATTACCAAAATTTTAATTTTTAATTATTAAGAATACTGTGACAACAAATATGATTGGTGTAAATATTTTTCAAGTAGGCCTGGCACACAGGCTTGGAAGGCAGTAGAAAAGTATAATTCTAGGGCACGAACAAACTGAGGATTAAGATCAACAATCAAGAATTTTTTAATTGTAATTAGTAACTGTACTGTGACAACAATTATGATTGGTGTAAATAGTTGGCAAGATGGCCTGGCACAAAAGGCTGGCAGGCAGGAGGTAAATGCAATTCAAGGACACTAGGAGACTGATTACTGACAGTCAAAACAGTGATGATTGACAATTTTTGAGATACTGTTAAAAGAAATATGATTGCTGGCAATAATTGGCTAGATGGGCCTAGCACACAGCAGGCTGCAAGGCAGGAGGAAAGTGCAATTCAATGGCACCAGCAAACTGAGGATTCACAACAACTATTACCAAAAATTTTAATTTTTAATTATTAAGAATACTGTGACAACAAATATGATTGGTGTAAATATTTTTCAAGTAGGCCTGGCACACAGGCTTGGAAGGCAGTAGAAAAGTGCAATTCTAGGGCACGAGCAAACTGAGGATTAAGATCATCAACAATCAAGAATTTTTTAATTTTAATTAGTAACTATACTGTGACAAAAAATTATGATTGGTGTAAATAGTTGGCAAGACGGCCTGGCACAAAAGGCTGGCAGGCAGGAGGTAGATGCAATTCAAGGACACTAGGAGACTGATTACTGACACTCAAAACAGTGATGATTGACAATTTTTGCAATACTGTTAAAAGAAATATGATTGCTGGCAATAATTGGCTAGGTGGGCCTAGCACACAGCAGGCTGCAAGGCAGGAGGAAAGTGCAATTCAGTGGCACCAGCAAACTGAGGATTCACAACAACTATTACCAAAAATTTTATTTTTTAATTATTAAGAATACTGTGACAACAAATATGATTGGTGTAAATATTTTTCAAGTAGGCCTGGCACACAGGCTTGGAAGGCAGTAGAAAAGTGCAATTCTAGGGCACGAGCAAACTGAGGATTAAGATCGACAATCAAATTTTTTTTTATTTTAATTAGTAACTATACTGTATGTGACAAAAATTATGATTGGTGTAAATAGTTGGCTAGACGGCCTGGCACAAAAGGCTGGCAGGCAGGAGGTAAATGCAATTCAAGGACACTAGGAGACTGAATACTGACAGTCAAAACAGTGATGATTGACAATTTTTGCAATACTGTTAAAAGAATTATGATTGCTGGAAATAATTGGCTAGGTGGGCCTGGCACACAGGCTGCAAGGCAGGAGGAACGTGCAATTCAATGGCACGAGCAAACTGAGGATTCACAACAACTATTACCAAAAATTGTAATTTTTAATTATTAAGAATACTGTGACAACAAATATGATTGGTGTAAATATTTTTCAAGTAGGCCTGGCACACAGGCTTGGAAGGCAGTAGAAAAGTGCAATTCTAGGGCACAAGCAAACTGAGGATTAAGATCATCAACAATCAAGAATTTTTTAATTTTAATTAGTAACTATACTGTGACAAAAAATTATGATTGGTGTAAATAGTTGGCAAGACGGCCTGGCACAAAAGGCTGGCAGGCAGGAGGTAGATGCAATTCAAGGACACTAGGAGACTGATTACTGACAGTCAAAACAGTGATGATTGACAATTTTTGCAATACTGTTAAAAGAAATATGATTGCTGGCAATAATTGGCTAGGTGGGCCTAGCACACAGCAGGCTGCAAGGCAGGAGGAAAGTGCAATTCAATGGCACCAGCAAACTGAGGATTCACAACAACTATTACCAAAAAATTTAATTTTTAATTATTAAGAATACTGTGACAACAAATATGATTGGTGTAAATATTTTTCAAGTAGGCCTTGCACACAGGCTTGGAAGGCAGTAGAAAAGTGTAATTCTAGGGCACGAGCAAACTGAGGATTAAGATCAACAATCAAGAATTTTTTAATTTTAATTAGTAACTGTACTGTGACAACAATTATGATTGGTATAAATAGTTGGCAAGATGGCCTGGCACAAAAGGCTGGCAGGCACGAGGTAAATGCAATTCAAGGACACTAGGAGACTGATTACTGACACTCAAAACAGTGATGATTGACAATTTTTGCGATACTGTTAAAAGAAATATGATTGCTGGCAATAATTGGCTAGGTGGGCCTAGCACACAGCAGGCTGCAAGGCAGGAGGAAAGTGCAATTCAATGGCACCAGCAAACTGAGGATTCACAACAACTATTACCAAAATTTGTAATTTTTAATTATTAAGAATACTGTGACAACAAATATGATTGGTGTAAATATTTTTCAAGTAGGCCTGGCACACAGGCTTGGAAGGCAGTAGAAAAGTGCAATTCTAGGGCACGAGCAAACTGAGGATTAAGATCAACAATCAAAATTTTTTTAATTTTAATTAGTAACTATACTATCTGTGACAACAATTATGACTGGTGTAAATAGTTGGATAGACGGCCTGGCACAAAAGGCTGGCAGTGGCAGGCAGGAGGTAAATGCAATTCAATGGCACTAGGAGACTGAATATTTGCAGTCCAAAAAATTATGATTTTTATTTTTTTATATACTGTTACAAGAATTATGATTGGTGCCACTAATTGGCTAGTTGGGCCTGGCACAAAGGCTGGCAGATATGAGTCGTGGATGGTAGGTAGGGCAGCAATTTAACACAGTATGCTGTGTAAGTGACAAAAACACAGGCCTGATAGAAAATTAAGTTAGATTACACTAGCAAAATATTTTAAAATTTTAGATTTTAATATTAAAATTATGTTAAGAAGTGCAATGCACATATGACTCTATGAGTGGTCGCACTGGCTGGCTGCTACGTAGGGCAGCAATTAACAACAGTATGCTGTGTAAGTCAGATAGACAGTTAGACACAGGCCTGATAGAAAATAAAATTAGATTACACTAGCATAATGATTTAAAGACTTTTTTTGGCAATTTAAAGAAAAAGGTTAAGCACATACATATGAGTCGTGGCTGATAGCCTTGGAGGGGCAGCTATTAAAAACAGTAGGCTCTGTAAGTCAGATACACACACGCCGGATAGAAAATACTATTAGATTACACTAGAAAAATGATTTAAATTATTTTTTTGGGGGGGAAATTAAAAAAAGGTTAAACACATATGAGTCGTGGCTCATAGACTAGGGAGGGCAGCAAGTAAACACAGTAGGCTCTGTATGTCAGCAAAACACACAGGCCGGATAGAAAATTATATTAGATTACACTATCAAACAAATTTAAACTTTTTTTTTTATATTAAAATTAAGGTGAAGAAGAATAGATATGAGTGCTGGGTGGCTGCCTGGCACAGATCAATTAACCAAAAGACTAAAAAAAAATTAGGTATATTAATGCTGAGTGAGCCTGACAGACACAGGCCTGATAGTAAATGTAATTAGATTACACTAGCAAAATATTTTTTTATTTTTTTTTTAAATTTAAAATAATGTTATAAATGGATATTAACACTGGTGGCTGCTGGCTGGCACAGAGCAATGAACCAGAGTATATGCTGTGTGACACTGGCCTGATAGAAAATGAAAAAAAATTACACTAGCAAAATAATTCAATTTTTTGGTTAGTTAAATTTAAACTAATGTTGTTAGGGAGATATCAGTGGTGGCAGTAATCACAGCATATGCTGTGAGCCTTAAACACACAGCCTGAAAGCCAGGCAAATGCTAATAAAAAAAAAACAAAAAAAAAACAAAAAAAAAACAAAAAAAAAACGGCACAAAATATAGCCCTAAAAAGGGCTTTTTGGGGTGCTGTGCTTGCAGCAGAGATGAGTGGAGTCCTTCTGGACTGTAAATACACTAGCCTAGCTATGTTTTTCCTATTAATGTCAGGAGCAAAAACACAACACGTCCTCTCATTAAGAAAGCAAGGTCGTTATGAGTCTAAAATGGCGGATTCCGAGTAGCTGGGAGGGTCTGTGAGGGAGTGTATGATGTTGATTGGCTCTAATGTGTCAGGCGACTGTGACATAAAGGGTCAAAGTTTCCTCAATGATGACACATAGGGGCGGATCGAACATCGCGATGTGTTCGCCCACAAACGCGAACAAGCTATGTTCGCTGTGAACCGTTCGCGGGCGAACAGTTCGGGACATCACTAGAGTTAGATAAGCTTGATATGGTTCCTACCAAACCTCAGTAATACTCCTTTACTCTGGGGTTTATCTGAAACGTCTAAAAAAGCTCTGTATATTAGCAGTTATTTTCACTATTATGCAAACCTTAACTCCTTAATTTGATAAAGCATAAGAGCAACTTATGTTAATAAGACAGCAATAGCGGATAAACACTGCTCAATTGTTCACCAGTAATAGGGGTGAACAGAGACTAAGAAGTCTAAACTTATTTTCTCTTGCTTAATTGTAACTGCAGTCTACTTCTTAGTAAAGGAATAGGAGGGAGAAGGGGGAAAAGGGGGAAAGTGTAAATGGATTAAGGGGGAGGAGGGAGGGGAGGCGGAGACTGCTCTGCAACTGGGTTTTAATGCGCCACAACTCCTCCAGTTATAAAGTTGTTAAGTGGTTCGTTATAGGAATTGTGGACTTACCAATTGTATTGAGTAAATGTAGGTTGGGGGTCTTATTAGTAATCTGCTACTGCCGCTAGAAGATTGACACTGTCAGTCGCTATAGCACTGCTAAATTTGGTCTAAGATATATATGTATGAAGGGGGGGAGAGTCTATGTGGGGGAAAACCTGCAACCGCACTGGGTGATATAAATTTCAGTGTTCGCTTTAAGTGTTGCAATATACCTACATTTGTTCAAAAACTGTGGTTCTTGCATCTATAGGGGATGGGGCTCCTACTTGTTTACCTTTCTTACCATTTTACAATCTGGATTTCATAATCATGCAAGAGACACATACCTATTGTACAATAACTCAAATATATAACTAAACTTGTCTAAACTTTAAGGAACTAATATAAAAGATTAAAGAAGAACTGTTACCATGCCCGATCAGCTTGTCTCTCTGACCTGTGACCCTATTGTCTCAGGTTAGTTAATGTACCTCAGCATCTCAGGCACAACCCGTTCTCTACTTGTGCCAGAACACTTCTCAAAGATAAAAAAATCAACATTTAAATAACATATTGTTTTAGTATTATTCCCTAGTATAACAATCAATCACCACTTGTGTTAAAAGACATCTTTGCTGGAATATTGACTGCCTAACTCAGTCAGGGATAATTGCTTGTGAATATGCATAATAACTTCAAGGGAATCTCACACCCCTGATGGTGCTGTCAGAACTCTATCTTGCTGCTTGTTTGGTCTTTTTGGTAGAGGCTGCCACTCTGCTGCCGATGGTCTTAAATCTCTCTGAAGATCTGAAGCAATATTTGATCCTGTTGCTTGCTGCCCAAGGCCCAATGTTGTCATCAATCTCAAGCCCTGCTCTAGAGAGGAAACAACATAGTTCTTACTTTCATGTTGAAAAAAGAGTCTGACCGGGAAGCCCCACCTGTACTTGATCCCAGCCTTCCTCAAGCTGAGAGTGATAGGTGCAAACGATCTTCTTTTCGCCAAGGTGAAGGATGAAAGATCAGGAAAAAGCTCAACTCCTGGATATTTATCACTGAATGATTTATTGGAAAATGCAGCCCTCAGCAGTCTCTCTTTAAAAGTGAAATAATGAAGACGTATAATTACATCTCTTGGTAGATCTGAAGCCATTGCTCTTGGTCTGAGGGCTCTATGAGCTCTATCTATCAAAGCGTCCGTATCCTGAAGAGGGCCCAGAAGATCTTTAAACAGGGTGAATAAATATGCAGGCAATTCCGAAGGGCTTACATCTTCCTTAATACCCCTGTATCCTGATATTGTTCCTTCTGGACCAATCTTCTATATCAGCCATCTTAAATTCTAGGTCATTGATAGTCTCTGCCAGATTTTGAGCATAGGAAAGTAAATTTGCCTGATCAATGGCGAGGTCCTCTTGCTTTCTCTCCAAAGCTTCTGTTCTTTCATTTTCTTAGTTTAGATCTCTTCTCAAGTCTGCAACTGAACTTTGTATCTCACTCTTGAGGGAGGTATAGTGGGTATCTATTTTTGAAGATAGTGCATTGATTGAGTCCAATACTTGGGAATCAGAATGGGATGATCTCCTTTTGGCTAAGGCTCCCGAATCTGGTGTATCTTTATACGAGATATGCGATTCTCTGGATTCTTCATCCGATCCATCTCTATCTGAGAGCATTCTACTGTTGAAGTTATCAGTCACTGTACGTTTAGGTCCTTCCCCTTGTCTTTATTGATGTTTTTTCCTATTAGAATGTGCCATTTTAGGCTAGCCATGACTATTTCCGCTAGTGGGGTTGCGAAAAAAGGTGTGTCAGGGTTTTTTCCCTGTTGTTTTTGCCATGTGCTGCTGGCAGCCATTTTACTCACCTCTCTTCCTGACTATGATGCATTGTGGGGGATGCTGCTCTATTCCTGAACTTCCTTTTATGGCCAAACTGCTGTGCATCATCCATGTGAGACAGGATGCAGTCTCAGAATTGTGATGTCATCACTTATTATTTAAAGGGTCTCTGTTCAGTATGCTTTGCCTTTGCATTGTCTGAGACCTGTTTGTGAGAGTTCCTGTGTATTACCTGGCTGCCTGATGTCCTTCCTGGTTCCTGATCCCTGGCTTGTTCCCGACTCTGCTGTCTTCCTTGATCCTGATTCCAGCTCGTCTGACTATTTGCTTTGGCTCCTGACTCGGCTCGTCTGACTACCAGTTCTGGTTTGATTCCTGGCTTGTTATTTGACTTATGGACTTTTTATTATTTTTTGCTATTAATAAAGGTGCAATTATTTTTGCACTTCTCGTCTCAGTCTGATTCCTGGAACCCTGACATTACGCAAAGGCCATGAATCCTGATAGTGCTAATAATCCACCTTTACCTGCCATCATTTCCAGGATGGATGTACAGGATCACTGCTTGGATCAATTTGCACTAGCCCTGCAAACCCTGCTGACTCACACTGCACATTTGGACCAAAGTGTTCCGCAAGTTATGGCCGCTCCTGTTTCCACTACTGCACCTATGCCTACCAGGAGCATGTCCGGTTCTGCACCTCTATCTCAGCGATATGGAGGCGATCCTATTCAGTGCAGAGGGTTTTTGAACCAGATGGGCATTTACTTTGAGGTGTTACCTCAGGCGTTTCCCTCTGACAGAGCTAAGGTGGGATGTCTCATCTCGTTACTCTCTGACACAGCTCTTGCCTGGGCTAATCCCTTGTTGGAGACTAATAAACCTGTGATTTCAAATTACCCTGAATTTGTGGCCTCCTTTCGAAGGGTATTTGATGTTCCGGCTCGCTCCTCCTCTGCTGCTAAACAACTCATGTCCATTCAGCAAGGTACAAGATCTGTTGCTCAGTATGCTATTGAGTTCCGTACGCTTGCGCAGAGGTAGGTTGGAACAATGAAGCCCTTGTTGCTGCCTTCTTTCATGGGCTCTCTGATGCGATTAAAGACAAAGTTGCTGCCAGAGATTTACCAGAGGATCTCGAGGCATTGGTGTCTTTTTTAATCCTAATTGACATCAGACTCAGAGAGAGGCCCTCTTTCAAGGAATGCTTGCAGAAGCCTCCTGTTCCATTGTCTCCTATGTGTTCGTTCCCACCCATACCTCCCTCTCCTCCCATGCCTCCTGGTCCCGAGTCACCAGGTACTGCTTAGCCAATGCAGCTGGGATTCACTCGCCTCTCCGCGGTGGAGAGGGCCTTTAGGAGGAGGGAGGGGCTCTGCCTCTATTGTGGGTTAGAGGGCCACCTTTTGAAGTCTTGTCCTACACGGCCAGGAAACACTCACACCTAAGGTCCTGTCAGGAGCAGACCTTGGGTGGTTTATCCTCATCCCTGGAACCGCTTAAGGAGAAACCTTTGGTCATGGTTGTCCTTTCCTAGGTGGACTCCTCCATAGTCACCCAGGCTCTTGTTGACTCCGGGGCTGCGGGCTATTTCATTGATAGTGCTTTTGTATCAAAGCACTCCATTCCTGTTTTGCCTCGGTCCGTTCCGCTTGCTATTGAGGCCATTGATGGTAGGCCCCTTCAGCCCGCACTCGTTACTCACAAAACTGCTCCGTTGTCCATGACTGTTGGGGCTCTCCATTTTGAAGCCCTCCAGTTCCAGGTGATAAACTCTCCGCATTTTCTGGGTTATCCCTGGCTCCAAAAGCACAATCCCAGTCTCGACTGGCGCAGGTCCGACATTTTGTCGTGGTCCCGCAATGTATTTCCTCTTGTCTTCGGAAACCAGTTAAAGTCTTATGCACTTCTTCGGTTTCTCAATTGCCAGAGGAGTACCGAGAGTTCCTAGACGTGTTTGACAAGGTGCGTGCCGGTACGTTGCCTCCTCACCGGTCCTACGATTGTGCCATAGACCTGCAACCCGGAGCCATTCCTCCTCGGGGCTGGGTGTACCCTCTGTCTGTTGCAGAGAATTGTGCTATGGAGGAGTATGTTCCCAAGTAGGAGTATGTTCCACGGGTGATTATCCGCAAATCCTGCTCTCCTGCAGGGGCTGGCTTCTTCTTTGTGAAGAAAAAAGGTGGCGAATAAAGACCATGTATCGATTATAGGGGTCTTAATCGTCTTACCATTAAGAATGCTTACCCTATTCCGCTTATTACGGAACTCTTTGACCGCCTCAAGGGATCTACGGTCTTTACTAAACTTGATTTGAGAGGAGCGTACAATCTCGTTAGGATTAAGGAGAGCCACAAATGGAAAACAGCATTTAACACCAGGAGTGGGCTTTATGAGTATCTTGTAATGCCCTTTAGCCTATGTAATGCTCCTGCTGTTTTTCAGGAATTTATTCATGATGTCCTGCAAGATATGTTGCAACAGTGTGTGGTGGTGTACTTAGACGACATCCTCATACACTCGCCCACACTTGAGGCTAATCGTTCTAATGTTACACGGGTTCTTCAGAGACTATGTGAGAACGGCCTGTTTTGTAAACTCGAGAAATGTGAGTTCCATCAGACTCAAGTAACCTTCCTAGGTTATGTTATCTCCGTTGCAGGGTTCTCCATGGATCCTGACAAGTTATCTGCAGTTCTGCAGTGGCCTCGCCCAGTTGGTCTTCTGTCTATTCAACGTTTTTTGGGGTTCGCCAATTACAATAGAAAGTTTATTAGAAACTTTTCTTCCTTGGTCAAACCTATCACAGACATGACCCGTAAAGAGAATGATCCACTCCATTGGTCATCTACTGCCATTAAGGCCTTTGATAGTCTTAAGACTGCCTTTGCTGCTGCTCCAGTTCTGGCTCATCCTAACACTGTCCTGCCTTTCATTCTTGAGGTCGATGCGTCTGAGACTGGAGTAGGTGCCCTCTTGTCTCAACGTCCTACGCCTGACGGTTCCTTGCATCCGTGTTGTTTCTTCTCTAAGAAACTGTCTCCAGCGGAGTGCAATTATGAAATTACTGGCCATAATTTTGGCACTTAAGGAATGGAGGCATCTTCTCGAGGGTACTAGCGTACCAGTGCTCATTCTTACTGATCACAAGAATTTAACTTATCTATCTGAAGCAAAATGTTTGTCGCCCCGACAGGCCAGATGGGCACTATTGTTGTCTCGGTTTAATTATGTGGTCTCCTACCTGCCTGGTAGTAAGAATGTTAGGGCTGATGCCATCTCTCGACAATTTTCGCCTCTGTCCAAGGAGGAGTCTTTACCTACTCCTGTTATACCTCCTGACCATATTTTGGCTACCATACATACTAATTTGACTTCTCCCTTGGGGAAGGAGATACTGGCTGCACAAACCAATGCACCTCCTGAGAAACCAACTGGTAAGTGTTTTGTTCCTGAGAATCTTCGAACTAAACCTTTGCACACTTACCACTCTCCTAAAGCCGCAGGTCACGCAGGCAAGAACCAAATGATTTGGTCTGCCACTCGACAATTCTGGTGGCCAGGTCTTCGCTCTGATGTTGCTGCGTATGTTGCCTCCTGCTCAGTTTGTGCACAGAATAAGACTCCTCGACGTCTTCCTGTGGGTCTTCTTCAACCTATTGCTAATGGTGAGCGTCCTTGGACACATCTTTCCATGGACTTCATTGTCGAGATCCCTGTTTTCAATGGCAATACTGTTATCCTTATGGTGGTTGACCATTTTTCTAAAATGTCACATTGCATTCCCTTGATTAAGCTGCCTATCGCTCAGGAGCTTGCTTCAATTTTTGCACGCGAGTTCTTCCGTTTACATGGGTTACCCAAGGAGATAGTGTCGGACCAGGGTAGCCAGTTTGTCTCCAGATTTTGGCGTTCCTTTTGTGCTCAAATGGGGATCCAGCTTTCCTTCTCCTCGGCATATCACCCTCAATCCAATGGGGCTGCGGAACGGTCTAATCAAGCTCTGGAACAGTTTCTCCATTGCTATGTCTCAGATCACCACAATAATTGGTCTGAACTGTTACCTTGGGCAGAGTTTGCTCGTAATAGTGCTATTAATGCTTCCTCCAAGATATCCCCGTTCATGGCGAATTATGGGTTTCAACCATCCTTGTTGCCCGATTCATTCATGTCTCAGGGTATTCCGGCTTTGGAGGAGCATCTCCGGCAACTACGTTCCATGTGGGTGCAGATTCCAGGCTGATCGTAGGCGTCTGCCCGCACCTTCCTACCAGGTTGGTGAGAGAGTTTGGCTGTCCTCCCATAACTTGAACCTTCATGTGCCTTCCAATAAATTGGCTCCCCGTTATGTTGGTCCTTTTCGAATACTCCGACAGGTTAATCCTGTGGCCTACGCTCTTGACCTTCCTCCTGCTATGCGCATCTCCAATGTTTTTCATGTCTCCCTCTTCAAACCATTGGTTTGTAATCGGTTTACCACTGTGTAGCCTCGTCCCTGTCCTATCTTTGTTGACAACCATGAGGAGTATGAGTTCAGCAGCATTATTGACTCTTGTATGTCCAGGGGCCGTGTACAGTATTTGGTTCACTGGAGAGGCTACGGTCCGGAGGAACGTTCTTGGGTTCCCTCCTCTGATGTTCATGCTCCCGCCCTCCTCCGTGCCTTCCATGCCCGTTTCCTCAATAAGCCTTTTGTCCTCCCGCGGGGGAGGGTACTGTCAGGGTTTTTTAACTGTTGTTTATGCCATGTGCTGCTGGCAGCCATTTTACTCACCTCTCTTCCTGACTATGATGCATTGTGGGGGATGCTGCTCAATTCCTGCACTTCCTTTTATGGCCAAACTGCTGTGCATCATCCATGTGAGACAGGATGCAGTCTCAGAATTGTGATGTCATCACTTATTATTTAAAGGGCCTCTGTTCAGTATGCTTTGCCTTTGCGTTGTCTGAGACCTGTTTGTGAGAGTTCCTGTGTATTACCTGGCTGCCTGACATCCTTCCTGGTTCCTGATCCCTGGCTTGTTCCCGACTCTGCTGTTTTCCTTGTTCCTGATCCCAGCTTTTCTGACTATTCGCTTTGGCTCGTCTGACTACCAGTTCTGGTTTTGATTCCTGGCTTGTTATTTGACTTGTGGACTTTTTATTATTTTTTGCTATTAATAAAGGTGTGATTATTTTTGCACTTCTCGTCTCAGTCTGATTCCTGGCACCCTGACAAGGTGGTCTTTAAGCAGCAGTGACTTGCAACTATTTTCCTTTTGACTGCCCCTCCTGGGTCACAGAATCTCTTGTTCTAGCAGATTAATCCAGTTCTAAGTATATCTAAAGTTGCTTAGCACCCCCACTTCTCCTCCATCAGGAGGTTTTAATGTGAGGTCATGGTCTAGGTTCCTTTATTTTATTGGAATCAAAACTATACCTTCCTCCATTCAAGAAAGCCAGAATAAGGCAGGTGGTGCCCCTACGATATGTACTCGCTGTCTGGCACAACACCTAGTGTCCTCATTGGACCAAGTCGGGAAGGGATATGTGGATATGACCTACTGCAAAATGGTACAGCAGGAAAGGGGTGAGGAGGTCACCCTACGGTCTTTGTGGGTGTTTGTTGTGTTCAGCTGAAACACCTGTTAAGTTTTTGCAACTTTCAGGCAAATGAGTGGCATGTGGAAGTCAAAATAATCCAGCGTGTGAGATAAACAACTTTTATCAAATGTGCTTTTGGGCTTGGGCAGGAATGCAACTGCATAGTGTGCTGGGTGTTCTTTATGCACACTAAACTCAGGTTAATTTGCTGCTTCTGTTTAGGGCTTTAATGTCAACATTACTGTTTGCTTTATTACAGAGCCTTATTGTGAGTTCAAGAGCTTCTTCTGCTGTCTCTAACTAATTGTTCTTTAGCCCACACCATGCGTTTACTTTGCTAATTGCTCCAGAATTCTGCATTGCACAGCGAGTGAAACAGATGTGCTGCGCAATGAGACAGTAAAATGGCGGATTTTTGCGCCAAAGCTTGTAATCTTTTACTGGAAAGTCCCCAGCATTGTACATATGTAATATAGAAATCTCACCCTCTGTAATATAGGATCTGAGTCTTCCTAAAACTTTACACAGTATGTGAGTCGTTCACGCTGGGCTCCTGCCTCTCTAGCTCTACCTGATAATTACGGGTCCCAGGTCTTTCTATAGCACGCTGTGCTCTAATAGTTAGCTGTGTTTTTGCTTATTTTGTGCTTTCCTTACTATCGGGACTTCTGTCCTGCAGTCTCACCTATGCCCTGCACCTCCTAGCAGCACTTGGCTCTCTCATCCGAGACTGAAGGCAAACGTTTCCTGGCCTGCTCTCCGCTGCTCGCGACCAGGATGGTTCACTCTAGATCCTCTGAGTCCTGCAGTTGATAGTCTCCGGAGCGGATCCCCGACCCTCCGGAGGAAAGACTGACACTTATGTGTATAAACTGCACTTACGGCGTGCTGTACTTCTGTGGCTGTGCTGCAATGTCGGGCTCAGAGTGTGTGAGTCAGCGGTGGCCAAATCCGGTCTGCAAGTTTGTTAATTAACTCTCTCTTCACCTCTCCAACATTAAATGCATTAATTCCCAACAATTATATCTATTAGATTAGTCATTTGACATTAATTTGCTCTCCGGTATTCCAGAGCTCAACGGACCCACAACCTCTTCATTCAGCGGTTAGCTCCGCCCCGTGCTAAGCTTTTTTTATTTGTTTTAATAAATTACACTAGACAGCATTTTGGCGCAATTTGGGACAGATTTAAAAAATAACCAGAGATCCAATCTGTGGTTAATTTTCTAAGATCTAATTGCTACCGCATGCTTGCGGTAGCAATGACCAGCCACTTGTAATGATTGGTTAATTATTGCACTCCTGCCAACGGGCACATTTGCCCATTTACGGAAGCGCGATAATTTAGCGCTCCACTTGTAATCTAGCCCTAGGCATCTTTTCAGCAAATAATACAGTGGGTACAAAGCAAATTTGATAATAAAAGTGAACTGAAAACTTTTTTTAAATTGCATGGTGTTTATGAATAATTAAATGCATTTCATGGGGGTTTCATATCCCTTTAAGATAAACATAGCTACAAACAACAGTTTGAAACTGTTTATTAAATTAAAATATATATATTTGAAAAAAAACAGTGGGCAGAGCAAAAACCAAAAGTGTGAAGTAATGGACACAGAAGAAGCAAAGGACTAATCAGAAGGCCAGTAATGACCATAAGATAACCAATAGTCAGTTGTCAATCATTTTTCTTTTTGCTGCTCAGCAGCAAAGTATCTCTGCAGTCTCTCTTCTAAAAGTTGTATTTTTGTGTTTTCTATATTAATTTTATATGTTTTCTCCTTACTGATGTTCACTTCTCTCTTTAATTTCAGATTAGATCTTTTTTTTCTATTTTACTTTTTGTTTCAATTAATTTGTTTTCTGTTTATTTTCTTTACTTTTGTCAATAGTTTCAATGTTATGTTAAACATATTTACTTTTTATTGCCTTCTGCCTGCCTTTTATTTTTGCTTTCTCTTCTTGTGCTTTTTAGGATCCCTGTCGGTCTGATTATTCTCTCAGCCATAACTGTGGTGTGTACTCTTTTCTCTCGCATCTCCCCAGCCTCTTTCCGCACGTTTCCCCCCGCCCTTTTTACCTTACTGAGAGTTACTGCTCTTTGTACTCTAACTGCACCTGCAGGTATTTTCTTTTTTCAACAGCAATTCTTTAATTTTACCACTGAGTGGCAATATTCCTTTTTAACAATGTTTCCTACAGTTTTCTTAGTTTATTTTTTTATATACATACTGCTAGATTATGAGTTTTGCGTTAGAGGCTATGCGGTGCTAACAAGCAGTTTTTACTCATTGCTCACTTACAGGCAGTGCTGGTATTACGGGTTTTTACAAACCCAGCGTTAGCTGCAAAAAAGTGAGCGGAGAGCAACATTTTTCTCCACATCTCACTCTAATACCAGCGCTGCTTACATTAGCGGTGAGCTGGTAAAACGTGCTCGTGCGTGATTTCCCCATAGGAGAGCCGGCTGAAAAAAAACCTAACACCTTCAAAAAAGCAGCGTTCAGCTCCTAACGCAGCCCCATTGATTCCTATGGGGAAATACATTTTATGCCTACACCTAACACCCTAACATGAACCCCGAGTCTAAACACCCCTAATCTTACACTTATTAACCCCTAATCTGCCGCCCCCAACATCGCCCACACCTATATTATCTTATTAACCCCTAATCTGCCGCTCCGGACACCGCCGTCACCTACATTATATTTATTAACCCCTAATTTGCTGCCCCCAACATTGCCGACACCTACATTATATTTATTAACCCCTACTCTGCTGCCCCCAATGTCGCCACCACTATAATAAACATATTAACCCCTAAACCTAAGTCTAACCCTAACCCCCCTAACTTAAATAAATCTAAATAAATATTCCTATCATTATCTAAATTTTTCCTATTTAAAACTAAATGCTTACCAATAAAATAAACCCAATGGCCTAGATTTGGAGTTTTGCGTTAGAAGGGGTGCGTTAGCTACGTGTGCTTTTTTCTGGCCGCACCTTTTAAATACCGCTGGTATTGAGAGTTCTCTGAAGGGCTGCGTTAGGCTCCAAAAAGGGAGCGTAGAGCATAATTTACCGCCACTGCAACTCTCAATACCAGCGGTGCTTACGGACGCGGCCAGCTTCAAAAACGTGCTCGTGCACGATTCCCCCATAGGAAACAATGGGACAGTTTGAGCTGAAAAAAAACCTAACACCTGCAAAAAAGCAGCGTTCAGTTCCTAATGCGGCCCCATGGGGAAACTCTTCCTAAGTCTGCACCTAACACCCTAACATGTACCCCGAGTCTAAACACCCTTAACCTTACACTTATTAACCCCTATTCTGCCGCCGCCTCTATCGCTGAAACCTGCATATTTTTTTAACCCCTAATCTGCCGCTCCGTACACCGCCGCAACCTACGTTATAGCTATGTACCCCTAATCTGCTGCCCCTAACCCCCGCCGACTCCTATATTATATTTATTAACCCCTAATCTGCCCCCCACAACGTCGCCGCCAGCTACCTACAATAATTAACCCCTAATCTGCCGACCGGACCTCACCGCTACTCTAATAAATGTATTAACCCCTAAAGCTAAGTCTAACCCTAACCCTAACACCCCCCTAAATTAAATATAATTTTATTCTAACGAAATAAAATAATTCTTATTAAATAAATTATTCCTATTTAAAGCTAAATACTTACCTGTAAAATAAACCCTAATATAGCTACAATATAAATAATAATTACATTGTAGCTATTTTAGGATTAATATTTATTTTACAGGCAACTTTGTATTTATTTTAACCAGGTACAATAGCTATTAAGTTAATAACTAATTAATAGCTAAAATAGTTAAAATAATTACAAAATTACCTGTAAAATAAATCCTAACCTAAGTTACAATTAAACCTAACACTACACTATCAATAAATTAATTAAATAAAATACCTACAATTATCTACAATTAAACCTAACACTACACTATCAATAAATTAATTAAATACAATACCTACAAATAAATACAATTAAATAAACTAACTAAAGTACAAAAAATAAAAAAGAACTAAGTTACAAAAATAAAAAAATCTTTACAAACATTAGAAAAATATTACAACAATTTTAAACTAATTACACCTACTCTAAGCCCCCTAATAAAATAACAAAGCCCCCAAAAATAAAAAAATGCCCTACCCTATTCTAAAATTAAAATAGAAAAGCTCTTTTACCTTACCAGCCCTTAAAAGGGCCATTTGCGGGGCATGCCCCAAAGAATTCAGCTCTTTTGCCTGTAAAAAAAAAAAACATACAATACCCCCCCTCCAACATTACAACCCACCACCCACATACCCCTAATCTAACCCAAACCTCCCTTAAATAAACCTAACACTAAGCCCCTGAAGATCTCCCTACCTTGTCTTCACCACACCGGGTTCACCGATCGGTCCAGAAGAGCCTCCGAAGTCTTCATCCAAGCCCAAGCGGGGGCTGAAGAGTGACGTCCATCCTCTGGCTGAAGTCTTGATCCAAGCGGCGGCTGAAGAATTCCATCTTCGGGCAGAAATCTTCATCCTATCCAGGCAGAAGAGGACATCCAGACCGGCAAACATCTTCATCCAGGCGGCATCTTCTATGTTCTTCCATCCGATGACGAGCGGCTGATCTTGAAGACCTCCGGCGCGGATCCATCCTCTTCTTCCAACGACTAGACGATGAATGAAGGTTCCTTTAAGGGACGTCATCCAAGATGGCGTCCCTCGATTTCCGATTGGCTGATAGGATTATATCAGCCAATCGGAATTAAGGTAGGAAAATTCTGATTGGCTGATGGAATCAGCCAATCAAATTCAAATTCAATCCGATTGGCTGATCCAATCAGCCAATCAGATTGAGCTCACATTCTATTGGTGATCGGAACAGCCAATTGTAGGTAGCTGGCGGCGACGTTGTGGGGGGCAGATTAGGGGTTAATAAATATAATATAGGGGTCGGCGGTGTTAGGGGCAGCAGATTAGGGGTACATAAGTACAACGTAGGTGGCGGTGGTGTGCGGTCGGCAGATTAGGGGTTAAAAAAAATTAATGGAGTGGCGGCGATGTGGGGGGACCTCGGTTTATGGGTACATAGGTAGTTTATGGGTGTTAGTGTACTGTAGAGCACAGTAGTTAAGAGCTTTATGAACCGGCGTTAGCCCAAAAAGCTCTTAACTCCTGTTTTTTTTTCTGCGGATGGAGTCTTGTCGTTAGATTTCTAACGCTCACTTCAGCCAAGACTCTAAATACCGGCGTTAGAAAGATCCCATTGAAAAGATAGGGTACACAAATGGCGTAGGGGGATCTGCGGTATGGAAAAGTCGCGGCTGCAAAGTGAGCATTAGACCCTTTAATGACTGACTCTAAATACCAGCGGGCGGTAAAAACCAGCGTTAGGAGCCTCTAACGCTGGTTTTGACGGCTACCGCAAAACTCTAAATCTAGGCGTAAGTTAGCTACAATATAACTTATAGTTACATTGTAGCTAGCTTAGGGTTTATTTTTATTTTACAGGCAACTTTGTATTTATTTTAACTAGGTACAATAGTTATTACATAGTTATTAACTATTTAATAACTACCTAGTTAAAATAAAGACAAATTTACCTGTAAAATAAAACCTAACCTAAGTTACAATTACACCTAACACTACACTAGAATTAAATTAATTATCTAAATTAAATACAGTTAATTACCATTAAATAAAATTATCTAAAGTACAAAAAAACCCACTAAATTACAGAAAATAAAAAAATAATTAAAAAATAAGATTTTTAAACTAATTAAACCTAATCTAATCCCCCAAACAAAATAAAAAAGCCCCGCAAAATAAAAAAGCCCTACCTTACTCTAAATTACAAATAGCCCTTAAAAGGGAACAGCCAATAGAATGCCAGCTCAATCCTATTGGCTGATTGGATCAGACAATAGGATTGAACTTCAATCCTATTGGCTGATCCAATCAGCCAATAGGATTTGTTCTACCTTAATTCCGATTGGCTGATAGAATTCTATCAGCCAATTGGAATTGAAGGGATGCCATCTTGGATGACGTCATTTAAAGGAACCTTCATTCAGTCGTCGACCGTGGAAAGAAGAGGATGCTCCGCATCGGATGTCTTGAAGATGGAGCCGCTCCGCGCTGGATGAATGAAGATAGAAGATGCCGTCTGGATGAAGACTTCTGCACGTCTGGAGGACCACTTTTGCCCAGTTGGATGAAGACTTTGCCCGGCTTCGTTGAGGACTTCGTCCCAGTTGGGTGAAGACGTCTCCTGGTAAGGTGATCTTCAGGGGGTTAGTGTGTTAGTGGGGGTGGTGGGTTTTAATGTTGAGGGGGATTGTAATTGTTTTTTAAGGTAAAAGAGCTGATTACTTTGGGGCAATGCCCCGCAAAAGGCCCTTTTAGGGGCTATTTGTAATTTAGAGTAGGGTAGGGCTATTTTTATTTTGGGGGGCTTTTTTATTTTGTTAGGGGGATTAGATTAGGTGTAATTAGTTTAAAAATCTTGTATTTATTTTTTTATTTTCTGTAATTTAGTGGGGTTTTTTTGTACTTTAGATAATTTTATTTAATTGTAATTAACTGTATTTCATTTAGGTAATTAATTTAATTGTAGTGTAGTGTTAGGTATAATTGTAAGTTAGGTTAGGTTTAATTTTACAGGTAAATTTGTCTTTATTTTAACTAGGTAGTTATTAAATAGTTGATAACTATTTAATAACTATTGTACCTAGTTAAAATAAATACAAACTTGCCTGTAAAATAAAAATAAACCCTAAGCTAGATACAATGTAACTATTAGTTAAATTGTAGCTAGCTTAGGGTTTATTTTATAGGTAAGCATTTAGTTTTAAATAGGAATAATTTAGTTAATTGTAGTAATTTTATTTAGATTTCTTTTAATTATATTTAAGTTAGGGGGTGTTAGGGTTAGGGTTAGACTTAGGTTTAGGGGTTAATAATTTTAATATAGTGGCGGTGACGTTGGGGGCGGCAGATTAGGGGTTAATAAATGTAGGTAGGTGTCGGCGATGTTAGGGATGGCAGATTAGGGGTTAATAATATTTAACTAGTGTTTGCGATGCGGGAGTGCGGCAGTTTAGGGGTTAATATATTTATTATAGTGGCGGTGATGTCCGGTTCGGCATTTAATATCGGTATTTATTTTAGTGTTTGTGATGTGGGGGGGCCTCGGTTTAGGGGTTAATAGGTAGTTTATGGGTGTTAATGTACTTTTTAGCACTTTAGTTAACAGTTTTATGCTACGGCGTTGTAGTGTAAAACTCTTAACTACTGACTTTAGAATGCGGTACGAGTCTTGGCAGGAAAGGGTGTACCGCTCACTTTTTTTCAGACTCGTAATACCAGCGCTATGCAAGTCCCATTGAAAAAATAGGATACGCAATTTACTTAAGTGGATTTGCAGTATTTCCGAGTCTGGCCAAAAAAGTGAGCGGTACACCTGTACCAGCAAGATTCGTAATACCAGCGGGCGTTAAAAAGCAGCGTTGGGACCTCTCTCACTCGTAATCTAGCTGTTTATTATTAATTATTTACCCCCTTGTTATTTTAATTTTAAAATTTGGTTTTACTTATATTTATTTTATTTTTCTGTCACCAATATAATATATTAAATTAATGTATTTTATTATGTTGTTACATGAAGAGAATAATCCTCTTTCTGAACAATCAGTTTAATTTATGATCGACAAATCTATGCAAAATATATCTCAATTTGGGTCTGATGATAAAAAAATTCTTCTGCTTGGAGTGGCAGCGGCCCTTGGCAGCCTTTGTCACTTTTAATATTTAATTCTAACTTTCTGTATTTATTGTCTTCTATAATACATGCTGTGGCATGAAATAAACTTTTTCAGAACTATCTAGATTAAAGTAAGTTTATTTAGATGAAGGAAAATAGGTTATGCATACAGTGTGTATATAAACAGATATTTACTAAAGGAGTACACATAAATGTATTGCTAAAGTAAAAATAAAAAGTAAAAATCAAATGCTAACTAATTCACATACACCTAGATTACAAGTTTTGAGCGCTATAGGGAAAGTAAAGAAAGCAACAAAAGCTGCGTTATTTAACCCCCTATAGCGTTGCCATTACAAGTTTAAAATAACCCGGCTTGCATGGGCGATATGGAGATTTTGAGCTCCACACCTCACACAAAAGCAGTGGAGTTTTGACGTGCTCATGCACGCTTTCCCCATAGACATCAATGGGGAGAGCCGGCAAAAAAAAATCTAACACCTGCGATCATGGAAACAAAAGCTCCGTAACGCAGCACCATTGATGTTTATGGGGAAAAAGAAAATACAGTTTAAACCTAACAACCTAACATAAACCCCACGTCTAAACACCCCTAATCTGCTGCCCCTGACATCGCCAACGCATGCCTACAGTTATTAACCCCTAATGTGCCGCTCCCAATATCGCCGCCACTATACTAAAGTTATTAACCCCTATTCCGCCGCACCCAAACATCGCCGCAACTATATTAAAGTTATTAACCCCTATTCCGCCACTCTCCAACATGGCCGCAACTAAATAAAGTTATTAACCCCTAAACCTCTGGCCTCCCACATCACTACCACTAAATAAACCTATTAACCCATAAACCGCCAGCCCCCCACATCGCAACAACCTAAATTAAACTATATTAACCCCTAAACCTAACCCTAATATAACCCTAATCCTAACCCTAATCCCAACGCAACCCTAACCCTAACGTAACCCTAACACCCCCTAACTTTAACATAATTAAAATAAAGCTAAATTAAATTTACAATTATTAAGTAAATAATTCCTATTTAAAACTAAATACTTACATGTGAAATAAAACCTAAGGTAGCTACAATATAACTAATAGTTATATTGTAGCTATCTTAGGTTTTATTTTCATTTCACAGGTAAATTTGTATTTATTTTAACTAGGTAGACTAGTTAGTAAATAGTAACTATTTACTAAATACCTAGCTAAAATAAATACAAACGTATCTGTGAAATAAAACCTAACCTGCCTTACACAAAAACCTAAGATTACAAAAAAAATAAAAAAAACCTACCATTACAAAAATAAACGAAATTATCAAAAAAATAAAGATTATTCCTATTCTAATACCCCTTTAAAAAAATACACCCCAATATAAAAAAGCCTATTCTAGAATAAACTATCAAGGGCCCTTAAAAGGGCCTTTTGTAGGGCATTGCCCTGAGTTAAACAGCTCTTTTGCTCCAAAAAAAAATACAAACCCCCCTAACACTATACAAACCCCCAGCCTAATCTAGAATAAACTACCAAGGACCCTTAAAAGGGCCTTTTTGTAGGGCATTGCCCTAAGTTAAACACCCCCTAAAAATATACATTACACAAAATAACAAACAAATTATCAAAAATAAAAAAAAAAGACTTCCGGTGGGTGGTCCTTCTGGGTGGAGGTGAACGGCAAGAGCTCCGTGAAACAAGCGCTGAAAAAAGGCACTTTAAGAGCCGTTTCGCCTAACCCAGACACCCACACAATTTGTCTTGCTTTAAGAACCAGTCCTGGTCATCGACAGTAGAATACTACTCTGTGAAGGGCGTTACATCTGCCCTAGCTCCCGGGAGTCACGACTGCATCACGGAACCCACGTGGATTACCGCATCGCCACAACACTGCTTCGGATCTCACCTTCCTATAGGTATCGCGACGGCTGGGTGCTGGAACTCGGTCGGTATTCAGCCTAAGATCGGATTGGGTATTCAGCCTAAGATTGGATTGGCCCTGATTGCGCCTTGACGGCACTTACAAATTCTGAGGTGCGGCCTGGCGGATTCTGGGCACTTCTGTTGCCGCGCACATTAGAGACATTATAGTGTGAAGACGGAACCATTACTTGGTGAGTACACCAAGGTGGATATTAATCAGACCGCATAGCCCCACATAACTCTTGAATGTAGCACATTGAGGCATAATCTTCACCTTGACATCCGTTACTGTGGTCTGAGATTTATTGGTCTGTACTTTAGCCCGCTAACTCCTTCAAGAATATAGGCCTCAGTTATATCATTTGCCTAAAGATACAGTATATAATAGTGTGTGCATTTTTGGGCTTTGACTTTGGGATGTAAACTGTCTCTAAAGAGATACATCTTGCCTCACACTCTTTGGAAAAGCACTGGGGGCCTGAGTTGAATACATTGAGCTTCAATATTGTGTGGCTATCTCTCCCACTTTTACACAATCACAACCCATTCTCATGAGAGTAGACCAATATTTTTGCAAAATCTCATCCACTCATACCAACATAATGAGTCACAAATCAAAAGCTGCTGAGAAAAACGCCAGCTGATGGACTCACAGATAGACATACATCCACAAACTTATCAGCAGACACCCCAACTTGGGGATCACTCAGCCCTAATGCAAGAATTGAAATCTTTCTTCCTGCCTAAAATAGACTCTTTGCAGACGGGCATGGACAACTTAACAAGTGAGGTCAGGCAGTTCTCTTCACGCATGTCAGTAGCAGAGGGCCGCATTTCGGAAGTGGAGGATAAACAATCCAGCACTGACATCTCAATGAAATGGATTGTGAAACAAAATAAGTACCACCTAGACCGTGTTGAAGATTTAGAGAATAGGAGCCGTCACAACAATCTGCGCATAGTAGGGGTGCCGGAATCAATCAAAGGTAAAGCACTCATGGAATTTGTAGCTGTCACTTTCACAAAACTTTTGGGGATATCTGCAGATCACCTCCCAATTAATGTAGAGCGCGTCCATAGAGTGGGCCCGGACATCCTCCCAAATGACAGAGGTAAACCAAGGCAAGTGATCTTCAAATGCCTGAATTTTCAGGAAAAAATTCTACTCCTTCAAGCCTACAGAACACAGAAAACAGTCCAACCACCTCTTACCTTTTCAAGATTACTCTATGGAGGTCACCAAGTGAAGAAAAGATTTCGCCTCACTCTGCTCAAAGTTGCATGAACAGGGCCAACAGGTGGCTCTCTTGTACCCTGCTAAGCTCCGGCTGGTAACCCCTGCAGGCCCAAAATATTTTCACTCACCGCAAGCCTTGGAGGCATTTCTTGCCACAGAAATCAATAACCAGCATTCACCCAAAGCGGGCACTAGAGATTTGGGCTGATCCAGTGGCAAATCTAAAGGCTGTATCTCTCATCTGGAAAAGATATGTATAAATTGTTTGTTTACTTTGGGTGTATTTTCCCTAGGGATTTGAGACTGAGACTCGCCTGGGTGTCGGTTCCCTTACCTAGGCTACCTGGGGACATATCACCTCAAAGCAGTTTTGTTGTTTTACTTGTTATAGATTTGTTTATATTTAAACCAGCAACATCGCAATTCCGTTTCCAATGTAATGTATACCTATCTTACGGCTAGATTTGGAGTTCGGCGGTAGATGGGTTGCTAACGCCACGCGTGTTTTATGTCTAACGCACGGCATTGTTTGACTCCGGTATTTAGAGTACAAAAAAGACCATCTAACGATGCTCTTAACGCGTGTATGTCACACGCGTAATCCTGCCCGCGTTAGACAGTCTCCCATAGAGATCAATGGAAAAGCAAAAAAAAATAGCTTTTTTCACCTAACACTCGATCTCGCGAGAAATACGCACGGCTCGGTCATATGACGCATACCACATCATGCACAACAATAACACGCCCAAATGTCACAACAACAATCAATCAACAAAGCACACAAGCATTACACATTCACAAACGGGGGGATTTTTATCAAAATTTAATACGGGGAATACGCATATACTTTAAGATGCGGAAATTCGCAAAATAACAACAAGGAATAAAAAATATATACATACACTTGAAAAATAATCGCATTCAATATCACTATATATTAGGACAAACATACATATACAACACTTCACTAATAACACACCATCGCAAATTCACATTTAAAAACAATACTATTGGACAATGTTAGAGAAAACGACCACTATGACATCATCGCATTCTACACATTCCACAAATACTAACTCAAAATGAGCATGCGCAAATTCACACACCTAATACACATTGCACTAATACGAATTGCTAATAATGCACACCTGAACACAATTTACAACGCAAATAGGTACATCATTAAACATTTACACAGGGTATATAAGCACCACACAAGCAGGGCTTCTTTGACTGTGTTGCTGGTGGGTCTTTGGAGATTGGAGGTTGAAGATTAGAGAGTTGGTGCATTATTGTGAGTGAGTTAGTGTTAGCGTGAGAGAGTCAGTTGGTAGTGTTATCGTGAGTGAGTTAGTGGGAATTAGTGGGAGAGAGTCTGTTAGAGGGAGCGTGAGTGAGTTAGTGGGAGTGGGAGTTGTTAGTGAGAGTTGTTAGTGGGAGCGTGAGTTAGTGGTAGTTAGTGAGAGTTAGTGGGAGTGTTTGTTAGTGAGAATTAGTAGTAGTGTGAGTTAGTGAGAATTAGTAGTAGTGTGAGTTAGTGAGAATTAGTAGTAGTGTGAGTTAGCGAGCGAGTGATTTTTCTGTACACTTAACACATTTACACGCAAACACATTCAATACATACATACACTTATCAATAACACTACATACACTCCATACCCCATACCCCCTCATACTACACTCCATACCCCATTCCCTGTAGTCCCATTCCCTTTCATCCCATTTACTCTTATCCCATACCCCATACCCATCCCATACCCATCCCCTAGTTACATTTAGTTTACATATCCTCCTTTTAGTCTTATTCTTCTTTTGGTTTATTTAAATACTCCTTACCCTCTTTGTTTTTTTACATCCCTCTCACACTTTAAGCACCTTTTTTGTCTTTTGACTTCTTTATTTTGACCCCCTTTCATTTCATCACACTCACTTTTGGTTTGATTATTTGGGGGTTAGTTTAGGGAACAGATGGAGACCAGGCAGGGGACAGGTAGAGGGGGGAGGAGAGGGAGGGGGAGAGGAACAGGGCAGGAAGGGGAGCAGGAAGGGGGGCAGGAAGCGGGGGTGGAAGCGGTGGGTGGACCCAGCCACTTGGTTCAAGATGACCAAGTGGCTGGGCCCAGTGGCGGTCAGAGTAGGGCATCACAGTCCGGGAAACAGAGGGCATCGTCACAGGGGAAGGCCAAGGCGACTAGGGAGGCGAGGTTTTCGATGGAGGAGAAGGAGGCCCTCGTAGAGGCCTATATGGCCAGGCATAGGATGCTGCAGCACCAAAAGACCACCCCGACTGACAAGAGGAGGCTCTGGAACGAGTTCAGAAATGCAGTCAATGCAGTGGGTGGCCGGAACAGAGATCTGGATTCGATAAAACATCGCTACCGGGACTGTAAAATGGATCTCAAAAAAAAGTTAAGTCTGGAGGCCCGACATGCCGCAGGAACCGGTGGCGGACCTGCCCTGGAAATAGAGTACTGCCGATGGGAGGAATTGTTGCGGCCCAGCATCTCCGAGGTGGAAGTAGTCGGTATCGGAGGAATTGATACCGGGAACCTGCCACTCTCATCTGAAGGTAAGCTCATTTAAGAATAAATTCACATACGAATGTATTTCAATGGACACTATACGCAAACCTTTACTTTCATGATTAAGGTAGCGAATACAATTTGTCAAAATATTCAAATGTAGTTATATTACCTAATTTGATTCATTCTTGAGATATACTTTAATGAAGAAATAGACATGCACACGGTGAAACAATCACAGGAGGCAGCTATATTCAGCTACCAATCGGCATCTTCTAAGCATATCTAGATATGCTTTCCAGCAAAGAATATCCAGAGAATGAAGCTAATTAGATAAGAAAAGGACATTAGAAAGTTGATTATAAATGTATGCTTCTAAATCATGAAAGATAAAACATTGGGTATAATGTCCCTTTAAGGATCAGATTAATGCTATTACGCTGTTTACACGCATTCACAATTACTTTGCGGTTACATCAGTATCTAGGCTATAGGTTAGGTGTGCATTTAAACAGACTGAAAACAAACGCTAAAACATTCAGATTTAACACAGATATCACAAACACGGTTTAGAAAATAAGGACATCGTATTGATTGTTAGATTTCAAAGTGGATTAATGATTCTGCTTTTGTAATTGTATCGTAAGCTAAGTCATTTAAAGCTTGATTTGGAAATATGCTAATATATACATTTTTTCTTTGTTCAAATATACAGAGTCCGGGGAGGAGGCAGCACAACAAATACAGCCTCCTCCATCTCCCCGGGATGAGAGTGGTGGGGAGGAATTTCCACTTCGGAGGGAAGAGGCCCCCCGTGACGAAGAGCGCACGGGAGCTGATGAAGAGGCCCCGGAAGCAGAGGAGGAGCCCGCGGAACCAGAACCAGAGGCCCCTCAAAGACCCGCACCCCGCCATGCACGGGTACCCCGCCGTGCACAACAAGAGGAAATAGCGGAGGTGCGGGTTCTACTAGACTACATAGACCAGATGCGTAACTCCCGGATACAGAATATAGAAGGCAGAAGTAGAATTATTGAAGAGCTCAGTGGCATTCGAGAAGGCCAAAACCAAATCATACACCTCCTTACTCTAATAGAAGAACGCCAAAACAGAACCTTTACACTCCAACAAGAGATGTTTAATTTCATCCGGGAGGCGCATGCTGGTCTGCATCCTGCTGCTGGGCCTCCTGCTGCTGGGCCTCCTGCTGCTGGGCCTCCTGCTGCTGGGCCATCTTCTCCTGCTGCTGAGCCATCTTCTCCTGCTGCTGAGCCATCTTCTCCTCCTCAGCCATCTTCTCCTCCTCAGCCATCTTCTCCTCCTCAGCCATCTTCTCCTCCTCACCTTGGTCGTCCCAGTACTCTTCCTTCCACTCTTCCCACAACATCTCCAAGGAGAACTCGTCAGAGTCGGCAGTTGCCCCTCCCAGAGCCTCAGCCCCGTGGGAAGAGGGGAAGGAAGAGGAAGTAAGTATTTTTTTCCATCTTTTCTGGTTTTTTTATTTAATGTGTAATGGATAGGTATGTGATGATGTGGTTTTCATACACTTGTGGACCACACTCTGTATATAATCGACTTCTATGGGACCGGGTCCATGGAGGCAGATTGTTTGCAGAGTGTGGGTTATAAGTGTGTGAAAACCACATCATCACATACCTATCCTTGTACATGATATTGATTGGTTTCTGTGATGTGATGTCCAAACTGTTTCCCGAATCGCAAACAAAATTACCCTTACAATTATCCATGATGGCATATTACTGTTTGAATGCCAATAACACAGCTTAAAGGGACAGTCAGAAAATTATTGATTACAAAGAAAACACTGTATTACGCATTATCAAGTTGGAAACAACAAAACATGGAGAAATACGTGTGATTTATGTGCTTACCCTTGTATCTATGACTATGAAAAATGAACACTTATTTGTTGTTCTGACCTAACAACATTTTAGATATCAATGATCAATACATGTTCAATAATATGCTGTATGAGCACAAGGTTTAACATATACAAATGCTATCCAAATGCCCTCTAGTGCTCAAATTGTACAATGATTACATGCACTCTTCAAGCTCGAAGAAATCAGCACACGAACCTCATAGGTTTAGATAGCAAATTAAAATAAACACAGACAAATGATTAATTGGTGAGAAAACTTTGATATCATTGATATTACATAATTGACTTTTAGAATAATGCAAAACATTATTTGTTTTCTAAACTGTCCCTTTAACAAAATTACATATGCTAACATATATTTGAAGATTGTTGGTATATCTACATGTACTTGTTCAAACAAGAAATATTGAAAAAAGATTTATATTGACGTGATAAATAAAGTATATTTTCTTAAAGAGACATTATTGTGTTCATTTATTTTCAGAAAGACATTTGTTTTAACAATGAATATGGTTTCAAGTCCTTTTAGGAGTGGGGGGGTGAAAATATGCTAACAATAATATATTTGGAGATTAACCAATGTGGAACTCATACATGATACAAAAATAAACATTTGCATTAAAGGGACAGTATACTATCTTTTTAACAGAACTGTATGTAATAGACACTACTACAAACAACAAGATTAACATATACTGATATCAATGTTACAAAGTTTCAAACACTTTCTAAGAAAACCGGGTTATCTCTATTGAAAATATAGATGAACCCCCATTACAACCGTAAAAAAACACAATACACCATCATACACAAAACAGGAGAAAGCTGGAGATGGTACTCACATGAAACTTAGAGGCTTGGCGAGGAGTCTGATAATTAATTACATTTTATTTGAACAGAACCAAAATGAAACGTGTATTTGTTAAACAATGGACTATCTAACTAGAGACCAAATTTAAAGATTTCATTTATAATGTGAGTGTCTAATGAACCTTTAATAAAATATAGAACGAAATTACATTTAGAAGAAGTCGGCATCATATATTTAGCATATGATAAAGATAAATGCATATTGATTACTTGATTCTAACACAATAGCTCATATTTATTCATTAGATATCTTTAACATTAAACACAACAGTCATTTTTCAGAAAAAGGAACATATTGTTGACAAACATATTAAACAACATGGACTATAGAGATTTGCACTTGCCTCGAAATATCATATGCATGAAAACATTTTGCTTTCGTTCGTTTATTCAACCAGACATCCAGCAAAATAGAATTTGGTGGTCTTTATCAGCTACGGGTCAACAATGTAATATGATGCAAAAAATCCATATTCGCAAGGTTATTAAAATTGGCTGCAGTCACAAACGTGTTTAACATGCACAAACAAATATTGCGGGACTACGTAATACAATCAGACGTTTTTTTACCTTTGCAGATGACGTCTTAACATGGCGCTTCCTTGATCACGTAAGAACGCCATCCAATAAAAGGCACATTCTTGATCACGTAAGAACGCCCAAAAAAAAAGGCGCATCCTTGATCGCGTAAAAACGCCATCCAATAAAAGGCACATTCTTGATCACGTAAGAACGTCAGTCAATACAAGGAATCATTGGACAGCCTGGCAGGTGACGTCTTAATCAACATGGCGCATCCGAGATCGCTGAAAAACCGCAGCCAATACAAGGACTCAGTTGACAGCTTGGCATATCACTAAGAAACGTATTTATATTTTAGGAACTAGTATGTGTCTAGATTGCTATCTAGGAATGTCACGAAATCATGAATCATCTTTTCGGACTTGACTGTCCCTTGAACTATAGCTATGGTGTATATCTTTAACATTTAAAAGATACACATGAGAAATACATATGACATTGATGTTTTAAGATATGTTTTGATTTTTTGGGAATAACAATAATTATACATGGATTTATTAAACGTGTCATTTATTCAAGTTTAAAAATGGTCAGCATACCTATAGCCATATATGGGAGAAGTATTTTGTTAACAAATATTCATCATCTAAAATATGCGCATTACACAGAGATTGATTTGGTTACTTTTACAATAAGATAGAATTGAAAATGAAATACATGTGCTGTCAACAGTACAATAAGATTGTTTATTAATAAGATTATATGTCCTTGTTCATGTAAAAAGGACAAAAACGCTTAAGAAATGGAAATACATTCATTAACAATTGTGTTCACCATCACTTAAAGGGACATGATTATTTTTTTTAAAAAGAGGATACACATAGACAATACTTTTTAAATAAAATGAAAACTTTACAGGGATTATATCATTGTATCAATCCTCAGATCATTTGTTAAAGGTGCATCAATTCATGCAGAGTTTCGAAATACACACATGGATGTGAAAATTTAAATATACATATATACACAAATAACAATCTATATATACATATATAAAACAATTACTATGCTAATCATAATCATGCAATGATAAAGCTAATAGAAAAATACATAAAGACAAATAATAAGATTACATTGGAGATGTTAATCTTAAAGTCATTTACAATTGTCTTACATATATAATTTTTGATAAAAATTATTTTTGGTAGGTCCCTTTAAGGATCAACAAGATAAACTAGAGCTTTCAAAAAATAACAGGAAGAATGAGGACAAATAATCGTGCAATGACATGTCTTTTATTAATATGTAAGAAAACATCAACAACGTTTAGAAATAATATTGTAAAAATAAGGAATATTTGAGCCATATGACAAGGTAACAGAGTGCATCACAGTCCATGAAGAGAGTTGCCAAGGGCCAGCATAGCCCCATTTGAGCCATATGACAAGGTAAAAGAGTGCATCACAGTCCATGAAGAGAGTTGCCAAGGGCCAGCATAGCCCCATTTGAGCCATATGACAAGGTAAAAGAGTGCATCACAGTCCATGAAGAGAGTTGCCAAGGGCCAGCATAGCCCCATTTGAGCCATATGACAAGGTAACAGAGTGCATCACAGTCCATGAAGAGAGTTGCCAAGGGCCAGCATAGCCCCATTTGAGCCATATGACAAGGTAACAGAGTGCATCACAGTCCATGAAGAGAGTTGCCAAGGGCCAGCATAGCCCCATTTGAGCCATATGACAAGGTAACAGAGTGCATCACAGTCCATGAAGAGAGTTGCCAAGGGCCAGCATAGCCCCATTTGAGCCATATGACAAGGTAAAAGAGTGCATCACAGTCCATGAAGAGAGTTGCCAAGGGCCAGCATAGCCCCATTTGAGCCATATGACAAGGTAACAGAGTGCATCACAGTCCATGAAGAGAGTTGCCAAGGGCCAGCATAGCCCCATTTGAGCCATATGACAAGGTAAAAGAGTGCATCACAGTCCATGAAGAGAGTTGCCAAGGGCCAGCATAGCCCCATTTGAGCCATATGACAAGGTAACAGAGTGCATCACAGTCCATGAAGAGAGTTGCCAAGGGCCAGCATAGCCCCATTTGAGCCATATGACAAGGTAAAAGAGTGCATCACAGTCCATGAAGAGAGTTGCCAAGGGCCAGCATAGCCCCATTTGAGCCATATGACAAGGTAAAAGAGTGCATCACAGTCCATGAACAGAGTTGCCAAGGGCCAGCATAGCCCCATTTGAGCCATATGACAAGGTAAAAGAGTGCATCACAGTCCATGAAGAGAGTTGCCAAGGGCCAGCATAGCCCCATTTGAGCCATATGACAAGGTAACAGAGTGCATCACAGTCCATGAAGAGAGTTGCCAAGGGCCAGCATAGCCCCATTTGAGCCATATGACAAGGTAAAAGAGTGCAACAGGCACAACAATAAACTTTGAAAAAGGCCAAATGGCAACAATAAAACAAAACATCAACATGTGGACAGAGGATTCTCATCTGCGACCTTGGAGCATCTCCAGATCCTCCACTTACTGGTCATCCTCTTCATTGTCCTGTGCATGTCCAGCTCCAGATTCAGGCCTTGACGTTAATCGCATTATTTCACGCAGAGTCAAGTCCTGAATCCGGAGCAGGGCCTGCATGGTGTCGTTCATCCCTCTCAGGCCAGCTGCGTTCCTCAGCACGGCCTGCTCTACTCGTGCTAGACCTTCTAGCATGAGCCATGCTGAGTCACAGCCTAAAATAAAGAATAAATTAAATATTAAGGATAATTACACAACAGACGAAAAAATAAGCAAAGATACATTGTCATCATAAAGACAAATCATTCTTTACATCAATTAGTTTTAATTGATTCTTTACACATGAAATATGTTATTCAGACAGACTGAAATCATTAAAGGGACAGTTTACTCAAACATGTTGTCCCCTTTAATTGGTTTTAGATGATCCACTTATACAGCTTGAGTGTATAAAATCTTGTTAAAGGATTTACATTGTACTTACATTAGCAATTTAAATATTTTAATTATACTGTGGTAGGCACACCTATCCTTAAACATTTTGGCGTTGAGGACAAGCTGTGTAAACATAGCAACCTGAAGAAATTACATTCCCACTGGGTTAGACAAGAGATAATGTATCAACATTTGTACATAAATTGTTGGATCCAAGTAGTGGTGATTGTTATATGTAGTGATATCAAATTAAAGGGACACTGAACATAAATATTTAATTGACTGATTCAGATAGAGCATGACATTACAAATATTTAAAAATTACACATATTCTTTAAATGTTAGAATTCTCTAGCTAGATTTTGAATGCAAGAATGTCGGTTTGTAGGGCAGGCCATATTTGTTTATCAACTTTGTTTGTCCCTGCTGGTTGATGGATACATTCATCCAACAATAAAGAAATGATGTCCACAATTATTTTCTATTTAAAAATAATTCTAGGCATTTCTTTGTTTCAATAAAGATAGCAAGAGAATGAAGAATAATTCATAAGAGTATTAAATTATAAATTTGATTAACATTGCATGCTCTATTTGAATCACAATATAAAATATTTACCTTCAGTGTACCTTTAAGTATCTTATAATGTTGATTTTGAATGATACTTACAGCTGTGCCTGGGAAGGACAATCCGACACCCAGGACAATGAAGGTTGAGACAGGGGGGAGGGATGGGATTGGCGTGGGGAGGGATGGGATTGGCGTGGGGAGGGATGGGATTGGCTTGGGGAGGGATGAGCTGCTGCTCCGGGGTAGGCCGTACAGCTGGGGAGTGTTGAGTTTGGGTCTGGGCAGCTGTACGGCCCATAATACGGGGAGAGCGGCGAAGGGGGGTGTAGGGGCGTGTTTTGGGAGGGACAGGAAATGACGAATGGGAAGGGCCGGCAGGGGTCTGGGCATGGTCAGGAGTCTGGGCAGGGGCAGGGGTCTGGGCAGGGGCAAGGGTCTGGGCATGGTCAGGGGTCTGGGCAGGGGCAGGGGTCTGGGCATGGTCAGGGGACTGGGCAGGGGCGGAAAACAGATGACCAGAAGTGGCGGATCCATCTGGAAAAAATACAAAAATAGATTAACATCTCATACATCATGAAATCAAATCAACGCATTTCAAATTGATTATGTTTTCAATATACTTCGAAGTGTGTTTGAATTTGTAAACAATTATGAAATGAGGATATGGTATGCATATAGGCACTCAGATGAATATCAATTACTGTCTGTACAATTATAACATTATTATTGTGTTTTGGCCTGGAATATGCATGTGACATAATGATGGCATGAATTATAATTTTTTTTTAAAAAAAATAATTTTCATGCTGCCTGATATAGAAAGGGGGCAGTAGTGTATTTGAACAGACAAATAATATTCCTTTTTAAAGTGCAAAAGCTGTAGACTTTGAACGTCTTCAATAAAATGATTTCCAATAAAGCAACATGTTGGAAACATGATAGATATATTTCACATACCATCAGACTCCAAGGCAGCCTCTTCCTCCTTTGTCACACATGTTAAATCAATCTCTGTAAAACATAACATGTTGTGTACACGTTAAGATCAGATATTATAACATATGTTACTGTTGTTCAAAGACACACATCAATGTTGCATTAAAGATATACACACCCAAAGTTATGATTTACATCATTTTGATGGAGCATACAAATTACATTAGATTTGTTATTCTCAATGATTCAGATTTTCAATGTATTGTTTGTATTAATTTCTAAATCAGAAAAGCATAGTACATAGAACATTTAAGATTTCTCATGTGTGTATCACTTGATGACTGTTGTCAAAAATGAGCATGGAAACAAACATATGCTATACATATTCTGAATAACAAAGGTGTAGACTAATAAAGTTGTAATTATTAATCTTTCAATATTCAAAGAAAATTAATATATAATCAGAAGAGAAAATTATATGTTTGTTTCAAATGTTATGCTTCATCAGAATCATGCTCATAATATTGATTACCAATACACCTTCAATGACATATAAATGAGTCAATGGACTTACCAGGGGACCGCAAAGGCGGCTCTGTGTCACTGCTGGATTCCTGTGGGCTCCCCACACCAACTCTCTCTATGAATGATATAGATATATATTAATAAACACATTTGGGATATCACTAAAATCACATCTGTATCGAATTTTATGATTAATCAACTTTAAAATGTGAAGAATAGAGCAGTCATTAAACAAAAAAATGCTTGATTGAATCAAGGGGATTCTGTTAAAAATGATGTATTGAACATATGTTTAATTTCTGACTATATTAGACATCAAACTCATCTCATACGATGCTATTGCATATCTAAATATACCCATTGATCAATGTTCTTCAAAGAATACACACAAACCACATTTTGAATAACAGCTGTTGACAAATATAAACAAAGACATGTGGCACATCGAGCCATTTGTGCAATGTACAGTAATCTTGTTTAGGACACAACACATATTGATCACAATACAAAACCAAATTGATTAGTACAAATATGTAATGATGGTGCTGTTAGAGTATGCTGATATCTATAAAGTAACTCCAACAGTGAATATGTGAATTATATATCAATATTGTTTAATCCAAAGAATGTAAAGATGAATGAATCTATTGTTTATTAAAGGGACACTGACATGATTTATTTCAGTCATTGATTTTACAGTTCAAACTGTTCAAAATGATTTAACATTGACTCCTATTATAATTTTAATGTTGCTACATTTTAATATTAAAGGCAGATAAGCAATATTGGATTCCATAAATATTGTTTGTTGAAGGTATCCACCAATCATCAATAAAAACCACGGTTGGTCAACCAAAATTGAGCTGCAGATAAACGTACATTCTTGATTTTAAAATCCATTTAGCAATAGAATATTTCACATATGATGATAGTATTATATTTAAATGTTTATTAATATTGCATACTCTATCTGAATGACAACATTAATAATTTTAGCTCAGTATCCCTTTAATATAAAATTTTATTGATTTGACAATGTTGGTGTTAATGAATTCTCTACTCCATATGTTGATGTAATGAATGGGATTGAGCATGCAATTCAAATCTAATATGTTATTTAAGGATATCCGAAGAATTATTTAATTTTCATCTATTAAAGGGACATTACATATAAATATTGAACAATGTGGATTTAGTATGTAATGTTCTGTCCATGTTTCTAAGACAAATGTCAATTAAAATGAGACATACCATACTGTGACAAGCCCTGCCTTAAGGATCCAGCAGCAACATCCATATCTGTAATATATTAAATGAGGATTGCATATCATTAATACAAATCATGCCATGTTTAAAATCTTTACATTATTAGCAAATCAATTTAAAACTATTAATCCTTTGGTAGTCCCATGAGTTAATTGTTTCCTCAATTAAATTCATGATAAATATATCCTGTACTCTTATTTTCAATCACTTGTGTTGTTTACTGTAGCTTTAATTATTTTTTGTTGTTATTTCATTATCATCAATTGATGGGCATATGTTATAATTTATTTGTATTCTTCTTTTTTTATTATGTATAATATTGAAAATAAGAATACTGTATTCTTCACATATATAATAATTCACATTTCATTTTGACCAACATGTGTAAAGCAATGCCACTTACAGCAAAGCCATGTTAACGTGGATGCGCGATTCCATTTTCGCGATCATTGCGCAATGATTCCAAGCGGAATAACGCATCCGTCATTTGACCAACATGTATAAAGCAATGCCACTTACAGCAAAGCCATGTTAACGTGGATGCGCAATTCCATTTTCGCGATCATTGCGCAATGATTCCAAGCGGAATAACGCATCCGTCATTTGACCAACATGTATAAAGCAATGCCACTTACAGCTAACTCATGTTAACGTGGATGCGAAATTCCATTTTCGCTCTGTGACGCATATTCTGTAGAGCGCAAGACACATCATTCCTATTTCATGTATCACTAATCTAAAATCAGATATCTAAACATCATATGCAGTGTATGTTGTGAGATCTGTATAGGTTTAGTATCTGACTATATACACATTTTTTGATAAAAATAACAAATATTAAGATATTATATGAAGTTGGATAATTACCTGGTTCAGATTCTCCATCTCCTCCCAGGCCACCGGACGGAGAAGCAGCTGCCCTGGCCCCCGCGTCAGGACTTTCAGATCCCGCAGCTGGGAGGGAAGAAGAGGAGGCCGAGGATGGCGAGGATCTAAATCTTTTGGGGACCCGGAGATTGAGGAGCTCGCATAAAGTCACCTCATAAGGGAGTAGGTACAGTTTCCGCGGTGCCTCTCTTTTGCCACCTCTTTTACGGGCTTGTACCCAGTCCCTTATGAGGTTGACTTTTTTTGATAACCGCAACCTCATATCTCCGAATCTCCTCATGATCTGATCCTGGGTCCTCTGGACGTCACACACCAATCTAACCGCATTGGTGATAGACTCCCAGAGGGCCTTCTTAACATGCGCATCTGTCAACCTCCTCTTGTTCCCAAACAGCTGGGGATAAAAGTCCTTGACGGCGTGGACCAGTGCAGCGCTCTCCTCCTTGGTGAACCTGGGAACTGACATGCCTGCTGGGTTGTAGAATTTTTAAAGACAAAAAAAATATACTGCCTGCAGGCATTAGAGAACTGACAAAGATGGCAACGTGTAATGGACTTTTATATGGTGAAGTAAACATGAGATGCACCATGGGACAAGTTATCTGTACATCTGATTGGATAAAAGTTTGAAATATTGTTAGAATGTCTGTGAGACCATCCTGACTCAAGTTGTGTTTGTGTGATGAACTCGGATTGGCCGTTCATTAATGTTTCATATCTTAGTAACTTCCTTACACATACCTCATGGTGGTGCTGTTACTTCATTTTTCATGTAGACTTATTAGTAACTCATGGGCCTGTCATGCGGATATGTGTGACGCAGATTTAATATCCGTGATCCGTTAAATATTAATGATTAAATTCTCTTTAAAATCTAATACTGTCACATTATTAAATGTTGTAGACATTTCTCGGTTTAATAACGGTCTTTTTCTTTAATACAAATACACATTTAATATTGTATGGCTTTATTGTTCATAAAATCCATTTATTGACTTATTGTGAAGTATTGATATTGCTCTATTAAATGTATTTCATAATGCACATTGATTGTGTGCTATTGCGTGACATTAGACTCTAATGTTTAAAGATGCTAATCTTGTGTTTCAAGATGCGTTTCCCACGCAATATTTCTGAATGTTCAAATTCAGGTTATAAGGTCAGTAACTTGGATAATCTGTTTATAAATGTTAAACTACAGGTTTGTTTGTTATTAGCAAATAAACCTTGAGCTTGTATTTGTCTGAAGTGCTCATATATGTTATTGTGCAATGGCGTCTTTATTTTTAAATAGACATTACAAACAAACAATTGTATCAAATGATCTGTAGAGATAGAAGATTGTTTAGACTTTAAAATGTAAATCAATTTATCTTAGTATTTATATATCCTCAACAGAAGAAATTTAAATGCACATGGTTGAGCCAATCACATAAGGCATCTCTGTGCATCCACCAATCTTCATCTACTGAGCCTATCTCGATATGCTTTTCAAGCAAAGTATGTCAAGATAGGAAGAGAAGTAAATACACTATTTAAATCTCTTAAAGGGACACTGTCCAAACAAATTTAGCGTTGGTGATTCAGATTGAGCATGAAATGTTAATCAACTTTATAATTTAATCCGATTCTCAAATGTTAACAGTTATCTTGTTATCTTTCTTTGCAAATCAATAATGATATTTTAGATTACGGACAATTGTTTCCAAAAAACCTGGGTTGTCCTTGATGATTGTTGGATAAATTAATCCAACCAAAAAAAGCAAGTTCTGTCCAGAGTACTGAAGCAAATAAATTATCTATTTAATGCCTTTTTTTTAAAGTAATGATAGCAACATCACAAGGAGCATTCATAATACGAGACAATGTTTAAAGTTGCTTAAAATAGAATACTCATTCATAATGTATAAATCATTAATTTTTTAACTGTCTCCCTTTAAGTATATTTTTATTTCATGTCCCTTTAAAGAAACATTTCACAATAATGCTTAAAATATCAGAAACATAGGCACCTTCCTTTTGCTAAATTAGTATAACATATGAGTAAAGCAAATTTAGATTAACTTCTGGATTGTTTTACACACTGACTGAAATATATTTTGTAAAGGAGGTATTTTGGAGCCTTCAGCTTAGAGGGACATTAAGCTATATCTTATGTATGCATTTTGTATAAGATTATAATATTTGAACAACTTAATATGTTTTGTTATTCAATCATTAGATTGTAATTATATATTCTTGGATTAAATACATATCTACATAGGCTATTTTGATGCTGATTGTTGGTTGCACATAGATGCCTTATGTAATTGACTAAGATATGTGCATTGATGTATTTTTTTAAAAGTATATTTAAAGACTGAATGTAATTCTATATTACTTTCTAAATATGTTTAAATTCTTTTATTATTTTTAAAAAAAATCTATACACAATATACTTTGTGAATGTCCCTTTAAGGACCAAAACATTTGTAATGTTGATTTAACATTGTCAAAATAAACTAAAGGGGAATTCAAATTATATATAGATATTTGATGTCTAACCCAAGAGGTAAGATTTTAAAAACTACATAATATTAATAACTATAGTTAAATGACTCCAGTAGAAAATTACATCGATTAACCTGGCATCCAATAACTAGCTTGTGAAAAATATGAAGTTAAATGACCTACCATTTATAAAAGTAACAAGTAAAATAATTTCGAAAATAATGTTTTGAGATACCTAAGGAAGATACAAGATCTTATAAAATTAATTTTACATTCAACAACACTGTCACTTTAATGTAATTGAACCACTTCCCCTTCTTAAAAGTGAAATTAAATAATTTTTGAGAAATTTTGACTACATATCCGAAATTAATTTAACATCTAAGAATTTCAAAAGAAAAGCATCGATGGATCTCACTCCCCAATTAATGTTAAAAAAGATAGTTTAATGTAATATTCTCGGAATCAGTTGATTTTCTAAAATTAATGCATTATTTGATCTTATGCATGTGCTTGTCAAATAGCCAACTACCAGTCATGGGAGTCAAACTTTTTTTTATTGACAGATTATATGGATATTTATTATAATCTGTTCAAAAGAATGTATTTAATAATAAAATGTTTATTATTAACATTTAAAATAAAAAAAAAGTTTATGAAAAAAATAAAATATTCCTGGAAGTCATCAGATGCCAATCTGAAATAAAAAAAAAAATTGAACTAAGTTAATACACACGTTGTCAAATATTCATAAAATACATTTCCAATCATCTTGTGTCTATGCTCTAACTTTGTTCAACATTTATTAAAGATATTTATTAATTTTTTTTTTTTTTTAAAAAAAAAACATACACCATTATATTGTGGAGTAAAAATTCAATTTAAATATCCAAATTTCTAATTATACATAATAATGTATATCACATTTCAACAATATATGTATGCTGAACATAAATGTAATATTTCATGTCCATTCAAATACCTCTATATCAACTATAATATGTATTCCTTTTTCTGATTGTGATCCCTAAATATCTAATGATGAAATAAGTATGACTAATGTATGTAAGCTAACAATAATCAACATTCTTCCTGTGATTCTTAACTAGCATGCACCAACCTGGATAATGCATGGTCTTTAAAAGTCAATTCAGGGGTAAACAGTTGATCTTCAATAGGTGTCTTATTCATCAGTTCATTACATAGAGGACTGGGAAATACCATCTAAAAATTAGAAAATCATCTAAGTGTCTCCAATAGGATGTCTCCACAGCCTTATTCTATCAAATAGTTGGCACTTACCATGTGAACATGTCTTTGTATGGTTTTCAAGGTCAGCAGATTGGAAAGATAATGCCAGACATGATCCCATTGGTATACTTCAATTTCAATCTTGGCTTTTTCCCACTGTCAGTCTGGGCAATCTTCACTGTCAGGCTTCTAATTCTTCCCTTTCAGTCTTTAGATTAAGTCAGCTCCCTAATGGAAGAAAAAGTTTAATTAAAATTACTACAAGTGTGTGAATCAGTTCTGTACCCCTCTCCCACCCCCCATTTCTGAATAAATTTCTGTCACTAGTTTACTAAGCGTGTGTAGCATCTTGTGTTATGTTCTATCAAGTGTGAAGATGAGTCATATTGAGCAGAACAAACCTCTAATGTGTGACATTGAACCATAGTCATGCTAGAGGATCCCTTTCTGAGTATTTACATTTTAAGTAATGTGTAAACTAAATACTAGTTTAGAAAATGTATGCCATATGATGTATTTGTGTACAATTCATGCCAGCAACAGTCCATACATTTATACTTACCATCTGATGTCCTCTTTAAAAACCAGGTGGCAAAGACTCGCTATAGGACCCAATGCCCAGAGCATCACCTATATTAATAAATTAAACACATTTTTAGCATTTGATGAACAATCCTAACATGTTTGCACAATTCTCTACTTGTCATTTCCCTAGAGTTCACATCTATTGACAATACTCCAGTCTAACTTCTATTCTTTATCGTCTAAAGTGGCGGTTGATGATGTCTGCTCTGACATTGAGGCCCTCGTCCCGGAATGGCCCCTCTAGAACAGGATCATCCTCCTCATCTCTGAGGAGGTCTCTGTCCACCGGGACGGCCTGCAGCATCCCAGCCCGCTGTGCAATATTATGCAGGACGCTACAAGCTACAACGATCTTAGCCACCTTCTTTGGGTTGTACTGGAGGGCTCCTCCAGAACGGTCCAGGCACCTGAACCTCATCTTCAGGAGCCCGAACATCCTTTCAACCACCGCCCTGGTTCTCTTATGAGCCCTATTGTAGCGCTCCTCAGACACATCAGTCGGGCTACGCAAGGGGGTAATGAGCCAAGGCCGGCTCATGTACCCAGAATCACCTATAAATTATGAACAGAACATAATTCAAACAGAATCCTTAAAATAGTATTTGGAGTCAAATAAAAAGTTTGGTACACGATAATCCAGTAACAAATTGTTTCTTAAAAATCCAAAAATCTAGTTCTATATTATTCTGTATCTTCCCATTTCATCTAAGACATGCTACATATGCATATTTCTCCTAAACCAAACCTTGTGTAAAATGCTAACTACATGGTTACATTGCATTCTCTATCTGAGCATTTAAGGTAAGACATGCTACATATCTGCATTGAACTAAAAGTAGACATTAGCGGAAAGAGACAATGACATGGTTAAATTGCATTAGCTAATATCTTCCCATTTCAGCTAAGACATGCTACATATGCGTATTTCTCCAAAAACAAACCTTGTGTAAAATGCTAACTACATGGTTACATTGCATTCTCTATCTGAGCATTTAAGGTAAGACATGCTACATATCTGCATTGAACTAAAAGTAGACATTAGCGGAAAGAGACAATGACATGGTTAAATTGCATTAGCTAATATCTTCCCATTTCATCTAAGACATGCTACATATGCGTATTTCTCCAAAAACAAACCTTGTGTAAAATGCTAACTACATGGTTACATTGCATTCTCTATCTGAGCATTTAAGGTAAGACATGCTACATATCTGCATTGAACTAAAAGTAGACATTAGCGGAAAGAGACAATGACATGGTTAAATTGCATTAGCTAATATCTTCCCATTTCAGCTAAGACATGCTACATATGCGTATTTCTCCAAAAACAAACCTTGTGTAAAATGCTAACTACATGGTTACATTGCATTCTCTATCTGAGCATTTAAGGTAAGACATGCTACATATCTGCATTGAACTAAAAGTAGACATTAGCGGAAAGAGACAATGACATGGTTAAATTGCATTAGCTAATATCTTCCCATTTCATCTAAGACATGCTACATATGCGTATTTCTCCAAAAACAAACCTTGTGTAAAATGCTAACTACATGGTTACATTGCATTCTCTATCTGAGCATTTAAGGTAAGACATGCTACATATCTGCATTGAACTAAAAGTAGACATTAGCGGAAAGAGACAATGACATGGTTAAATTGCATTAGCTAATATCTTCCCATTTCATCTAAGACATGCTACATATGCGTATTTCTCCAAAAACAAACCTTGTGTAAAATGCTAACTACATGGTTACATTGCATTCTCTATCTGAGCATTTAAGGTAAGACATGCTACATATCTGCATTGAACTAAAAGTAGACATTAGCGTCGGAAAATAACAAATGGTTAAATTGCATCCTAAAGCTGAACATGACGATAACATTTTAATGTTGTGCACAAATACTCACCAACGAGATAACCAGGGGGCATTTGTCTTTCCTCAAACGGTCTCCACAGGGACGACAGAGAGAGGATGCGGGCATCATGACTAGCCCCTCCAAAATTCGCACACACATGCATAATCCTCATCCGTGCGTCACAAACATACTGCACGTTGAGGCTATGAAAATGTTTGGGATTTCTGAAGGGCAAGTCATCAATTGGAGCACGCAGCGCAATGTGGGTACAATCAATGGCTCCCAAGACATTGGGCAATTGAGCAATATCAAAGAATTCCCGCTTCAGGCGCCTCCAATCACCATCATTCTGTGGGAATCCTATGTATTGCTTACTGATACGTACCATGGCATCCAGAAAGTTATCAAACACCACAGAGAATGTACCTTGAGCCAGGCCATGCATGTACAGTTCTCCGGATTGAAAACTCCCGGAGGCCAGGACGTATAGACAGCTTAGCATCTTACTCATGGGGGGAACAGCAGTCCTTATTTGTATACGTGGCTCCAAATGAGGTTTAAGAAGCTCGTAAAGGCCAATGAGCTGTTCGCGATCGAGCCGATACTTATCATAAACCTCAAAGTCGCTCATGTTTTCCAAGGTGGGTCTCACCCTGTAGACACGAGGACCTCGAACCAGATGACCCCTTCTTCTCAGTCTGAGCCGCCGAGGCTGCCTGATTCGATCAACAGCTAGTTCGCCAATAGCAGCACCAGCAGCGTCTACCATGTCATCGTCATCCATCTTTCAAAACAGCGTAACAAGGTAAGCACTTGATCTGATGTGGATCACAAGTGATGCTTTGGCCATGTTGTTTGGGGGATTTATAGTACAATTAGTCCAATGGTAGTGAGTTTGTAATGATTGCTGATTGTATTCACTTGTTTGTATGTGAGTGGCACGAATGCTTTCACAGTGGGCGTTTTTTAGTTGTTTGCTGAAATATTGTTTTCCCCCAATGAATCTCAATGTGAAAGTGTCAAATACCACACATACAGTGCATGTTTGTAATGTTTGATCATATGCGTAATCAATATTTGTTAAACGCGATCTTATAGTAACAAGCACACGTCCAGGCTAACATGAATGAAAGTGCATAGTTGTGTATAATGTGCATCGAATGTGATCGATCAATGTTGCTGCAATATTGTTTGTAAACGATAAAGTAACATCTGCCATCTGTAGTATTGTATATATAAGTGATTGCCGAGCTGTCAATATTGTATGCGTCCCTTTCAAATCGCAATAATAATTCAGAACTTCCCGTCTGCCATCTGTAGTATTGTATATATAAGTGATTGCCGAGCTGTCAATATTGTATGCGTCCCTTTAAAATCGCAATAATAATTCCGAACTTCCCGTCTGCCATCTGTAGTATTATATATATAAGTGATTGCCGAGCTGTCAATATTGTATGCGTCCCATAAAAATTGCACTAATACTGAAGCACTTCCGGCTGTCATCTGTAGTATTGTATATATAAGTGATTGCCGAGCTGTCAATATTGTATGCGTCCCTTTAAAATCGCAATAATTATTCATAACTTCCCGTCTGCCATCTGTAGTATTGTATATATAAGTGATTTGCGATCTGACAATATTTCTTAATTGTCCCATTGAAATCTCCCTAATAATGCTGTTCCAAAGTGTTGTTTACGTATATGTTGTATTGTAGTATTGAGTGTTAAAGTTCCGAAAGGGGCGGTACAGTGGGTGAATCTGTAATGTGTATGGTTGAATCTTCTAATGACGTCATGATATTATTAACCTGCCTATGTAGTTGTGAAATCCTGATTGTGTTGTTGTATTGTGCTACATTGTTATTGTGTGCTGAATAAAATATAAATGTGTGCTTTGTGGTTGCGTGATGGGTGATGCGTGTACATGTACGTATATATTGTGATTGTGTCCCACATATGCTGACTTCTATATAGCGGTGTGGCATTGTTGTTCCTTCCCATAAAGTGACATGTGTAATCTGGTGTAATGATGTTCTTGTTGTACGTAATTCCTAATGGTTTCTGGTGATGGAATCATGATGTTAAAATTACAGTAAAATCCATATGTTGTGTTTTGTGATTCCTCTAGAGAATGTAATGTGTTTTCCCCCCATCATTTGAATGCACATGTATGAGTGAATGTTAAAAGTAATGTATGTGCATCCATGAGTGATCATGTGTTAAGCCTATGTAGATATGCAGTTGCTGCAAGAATATGAGTTGAATAACTGAAATGCAATAATAAATGTAAATGAGAGGTGTTTCCCATTGTGTACTGTTTGTGAATCCAGAAAAGTTTAAATAATTTATTTGTCCGTTTAAATGTAATTTTATTTTAATAAAATGTTGTTACTAGTGATGTTGATTTGTAGTTGATGTAATCTAAAAGTGTGAAACAATTTAATGGTGTTGTGAATATTCAAACTGTAAAATCCATAAATCCACCATAGGGAAATAGTAATTTCTTGATCTATTTATCATCGCTAGGTCTAACGCATAAAATCATGTATTTTCTAGCGCTGGTATTTGGAGTTTTTCTGTCTACGCTATTTGCGTGCGTTAGGGAAATGTGGGTTTCGCGTGCACGAGCACGTCTTCCCAATAGAAGTCAATGGAGGCTCTAAAAATTGGTCTTTTTTTTTTTCTAAGACTGGTTTTCCTCGTAAAGTGAGTGACGTCATGAGCTTGTGTGAAAAAGTAACTAAATCGTGTTCTTTATGTAATAAATAAATATTTTTTGTATGTCATGTGGTGTATATTTTTTGTATGCATCGATGAGTGTATATTTGTGATAATGTTATTAGTTAGATGTAGGTATATGAGGGTCTTTTCCCGTGTGTCAATGTAAGTCAATGGGAAAATGGATTTGTGTTGTTTTTTTTCTAACACCCGAGATCTCGCAACTTTCATCCTTTGTATTTTGATGAAAACTTATTAAATCTTAAAAATAAATATAGTGTAGTGTTTGTATAAGTGTAAGTGTAGTTTGTGTAATATTTGTTTTGTGATTTGTGGATGTTTATTTTGTCGGTATATGTTTACTACTGGGTCTGAGGTGTCGGTAGAAATTTGAGCGTTGAGTGATTTTTGAGTGTCGGTAACTAAACTCTAAATACCGGAGTCCGTAAGAAACCCGCGTTAGGAGCCTCTAACGCTGGTTTTCACGGCTAACGCCAAACTCCAAATCTAGGCCTTATTTTGCTGATGCCCCTCTGCAAAGTGAAAATGTTTCAATGCATGTGGTTATATTTGCTCAAATTGTTGTTTGGTTTTAGAGTTTTAATTACCATAGCTTTGTCTATAAATGTCTCAGCAACACTATATTTTCATCTCCAACGCTATATATATTCATATTTACTCTGTTGGTATACTGTATGGGGGGGAGGAAGGGGAGAGTGAAAAAGAGAAATGTCTCCTAATCAGCTTGTTATTTTGCTCACACTTCTGTTTAATATGATGGCCTATAGTACATTACAATTTCCTCTACATAGTGTAGTGAAATGCACATTTCTGACCAGACTTAAATATGACAGCCCAACTCGGACACATTCAGCAATCACGTTTCACTATTATGATGGGCTACACTGTCTACCAAAGAATCACATAGATAGAATATTAGATCATTTGACATAAATATTTCTGCATATTCGCTTCCATGCAGCTCATAAATACAACACCCACGGATGTTCATCACTTTCTGAGCTGCCCCCTCTAACGCAAGGTAGGCAGGGGATAGGTGACCGATTAACAATGTTCATGACTATACTGCTTTTTTTCCCTTACAGATGCTGGACTCCTTTGGTTTAACTATTCAGAGTGTGTTTCTTCCATGCCCTTGGTTTTATTTATTTAAATTGATGTCTGGTTTTACAGTTTTATTTATTATGGATTTATTTATAACTGTCTCAGCAATACTACTCTCTCGCTTCCAATGCTATGTGTACCTATATTTATTCTGCTGGTATCCTATGAAAAGGGGAAGCTGTCTTCCAACCAGTTTGTCCTTTTTGTCTAAAATTACTGCTGAATATGATAGCATTTAGTATAACACAATTTCCTTTGCATGACACAGTAGAATGCTCAATTTTGACCAGGTCTATATCTGACAGTCTAATCCGGACACGCTTAGCAATTATTTCTTACTACTATGGCTGGCTGCCCCTTCTGCCAAAGAAGCACACACATAGGCCTCTAGTTATCAAGCCATCAACCGCAAATATGCTGGAATTCTGTAGTGTATTTGTGGCGAGGCTGATTCGCCATAGTTATCAAGCCCTACAGACCGGCAAAAGTAGAATATAGTGACGTAACATACGATCTGCCGGACTCAGTCCGACACAGATCGATGCTTACGTCACTACAGATGTTCCGAATGCAAGTTCGGCACAATCTGACTACTTTTGGAAGTTATCAAAGAACAACCAGGTACGCTCACCACTATTCCGGCCCAGCGTACCTGGTTTTCAATACGCCGCCCTGGAGGTGGCGGATTCCAATGGAATCAATGGGAGTCCAACAGCAGCGAAAGCTCATGTTCGCTGCTGCCCGATATCCCATTGATTTCTATGGGAAATGTCTGCACCTAACACCCTAACATGTACCCAGAGTCTAAACACCCCTAATCTATCCCCCCCTACACTGCCGCCACCTATATAATACTTATTAACCCCTAAATCGCCACTCCCGGACCCTGCCGCCACTCTAATAAAATGTTTAACCCCTAAACCGCCGCTCCCGGACCCCGCCACAACTAAATAAAATGTTTAACCCCTAATCTGCCCCCCCTACACCGCCGCCACCTACATTAAACGTATTAACCCCTATCCTGCCCCCCTACACCGCCGCCACTATATTAAACTTATTAACCCCTAAACCTAAGTCTAACCCTAACCCTAACACCCCCCTAACTTAAATATAATTTAAATACATCTAAATAAATATTACTATTATTAACTAAATTATTCCTATTTAAAACTAAATACTTACCTGTAAAATAAACCCTACGATAGCTACAATAGTTACATTGTAGCTATTTTAGGATTTATTTATTTTTTACAGGCAACTTTGTATTTATTTTAACTAGGTACAATAGTTTAGGGGTTAATAACTTTATTTAGTTGCGGGGGGCTCCGGGGGTGGCAGTTTAGGGGGTAGAACAGTATAGTATAGAGTGGGTGCTTAGTGACAGGGTATCAATAAAGCTGGGAAAAAGCCAAAGAGCAGCGAGATCGATGACTGATAAATAACACAGTCCACTGCTCATCGCTCCGTACTTGGTGCGCGGCTTTTTGACAGCTTTTTTGATAATTTTCGAGAGCATATTCAGCTCCGCGGCAGCAATGTTAGGCGATCTTTGGCGAGCGTATTGGGGCCGTCGAATGCAGGTAAGTAGACAGCTTGATAAATAGAGGCCATAGAGTATTATGTCACTTGGCATATTTACTTCTGTATATCCACTTATGTGCAGTTTATAGGCCCAATATCCACTGCTGCTCATCACCTTTTAGACAAACCCCCCTATCACAAACTAGGCAGAAGGTTACAGACCGGATAATTAAATTCCTGAATGTATTTTATAACACTTTTTCCTTTCCTTTGATTTAATTGCTTGGATCATTTTTTTTTTCTCCCCTTCTCTCTCTTCTCCTCCCCTCCCGCTTCTCCGGCTCCTCTTAGGTCTCTAATTACATCTGACCATGGTACTTAAATTACTTTCCTGGAATGTGGGTGGTATCAACTCCCCCATAAAGCGCAAATCAATCTTAACCCACCTGCGCAGACTAAAGGCTGACATAGCTCTTTTACAGGAAACACATCTAGAGGATGGAGAACATGAAAAACTGAGGTGTGATTGGGGGGGAAGGGTACTATATTTGGTACTATATTTGTCATATAATTCCTCTAGTAGAGGTCTAGCAATATTGTTTGGCAAACGCCTGCAGGTTGAGGTACATAAAACTGTTGTTGATCCAGAGGGCAGATTCCTTATAGTACAAATTTCTATAGACACAAACAATTACACACTGTGCAATATTTATGCGCCCAACCTTAAAACAATGACCTTTTGGGAAACCTTAGCACAAAATTTAATTCCATTTGTAGGTTCGAACCTATTGGTTGGAGGCGATTTAACTTATCCCCACAACCTCTACTAGATAGAACTTGGGTGCAGGATGTCCCCACAGCAAAAAGGTTACGAAATTATAAGGGGAGATTTGAGGGTAAAGTGTTTGACCTACTTACTAGTTCGCTGGCTGTGGTTGATATCTGGCGCAGGAGACACCCGGAGAGTAGGGAATATACTTGTTTGTTAGACAAAAGACAGCATCTGCTCTCTTAAAAAACGTGAGTAAATTCTACCGTTTTGGCAATAAGGCGGGTAGACTCTTAGCTACTCTAGTAAAAACCCACTGTACTAAGAAAGACATAGCAGCACTTAGATTTAAGGGGAAAACCTATACTACACCCGAGGACCTTGAGCGTTGTATGATGACATATTATGCACACTTGTATACCAGCCAACCACCAATCTCAAACTCACGTACAAATTTTTGGGAATCCATTACCTTACCATGGCTCTCCGCAGAACAATTAGAAGCCCTGAATACCCCTATATCTCCCGAGGAGATCCAATTTACCATCAAATCCCTATGGCTAGGGAAGACGCCAGGCCCAGATGGACTTCCAGTGGAGTTTTTCAGACTCCTGTCCCCTCAGGTGTCCCGCACCCTTTCAAGGGTTTATAACACGGTTTTCTTAGAAGATATACTTCCCTCCAATTCATTTGTTTCAGCACATATCACTTTAATTCCCAAGCCTGGGAAAGACCACTCCCTCCCAGAATCATATCGCCCAATCTCCCTGCTAAACACCGATTATAAGATCCTCATGAACATTCTTGCTAACTGACTTAAAAAAATTATTCCCTCTCTGTTGCATCACGATCAAACAGGATTTGTGATGGGTAGAACATCCGTAGTTAACATTTGTAAGGTCCTTCATGCCGTCAACTACTTCTGGTTGTTGACAGAGGACCAGAAACAAAGGGAGAACCAGGAGGCCTTCCTGCTATCACTTGATGCAGAGAAGGCTTTCGATAGAGTGGAATGGCCACATTTATTTAATACCCTTAAACAATTTCATTTTGAAGGCCCCTTTCTTAAATTTCTAGGCAAAATGTATTCTTCCCCCACCGCAAATATTCCGGTCAATGTCCTTCATTCCCCTTCCTTCACTCTGCAGAGGGGCACCCGTCAGGGCTGCCCGTTATCCCCTCTGCTCTTCGATTTGGCCCTGGAACCTCTTGCCCTTAAGTTGAAACAAACATATCCGGGGATGTCTCTGAATGATCATGTGCTGCACATGGCTTTGTATGCAGATGACATGCTTCTCTTTATTACAAATCCCTCTTTACATATTCCTAGGATCATAGATGTTCTAAATATCTTCGGAGACTTTGCGGGATATAAAATCAATATGAGCAAATCTGAAATTCTATGGCTAACCGATCATAAATTTGATAAATCCCAATTCCCCTTTACTGTTCAGCCCAACACCCTGACCTACTTGGGAATCGAACTACATCGGAACCCAAACAAAATATATGAACTAAACATTAGAAAACAATCATTCAATTACAATCTCAATTGAAAACCTGGACTAAACTCCCCCTTGGCCTATCTGGTTGTATTAACCTTGTAAAAATGTCTATTCTACCTAAAATATTATACCCATTATTGATGTTGCCCTTTCTCCTTACCAAAGGAGATTTAATAATGACCAACAGAGCAATACAATCATTTATTTGGAAGGGAAAGAAAACGCGTATAGCGGCCTTAAAATTGCAACAACCCTACCTCAATGGTGGCTTTGTGCTCCCAAACTTAAAATGGTATAATTGGGCAGCTTTAATATGCCTAACATTGGATTGGCAACTTTGCACTGCACACTTTACTGATTCTTCCCTGGAGGAGGATATTGTGTTGTCTCATTCTTTAGCGTTTTTACCTTATATCCCTATTCGGGATCTTCCGCCTGAACTCAAACACAACTTACTGTACAAAGACATATTGAAGGCTTGGTGGTTGGCTTTGGGATACTTGGGCAGGAAATGTCTCTCCCCGAAATACATTCCTCTGACGGGTAATAGAGACTTCCCAGCAGGGACTGAGACAACACCATTCCAGTTATGGAAGTCTGTGGGCATCGATTCTGTTGGCACTTTGTTAGACCCATTATTGCATACCATCAGAACGTTTCAGTACTTGAGGAATAGATTTGACTTACCTAACACTCACTTTTATGCATACTTACAGTGTAGACAATATGTAAATACCTTGATATCCCAAGATCCTGGCTTCTGGGATCTCTCTCCTTTTGCTATCATACACACAGCCTTTAAATTGGGTCGATTCTTCCTATCCCCAATTTATCAGAGACTTCTCAGGCACACTGTGGAGCTACTATGGCTAACATTGCAACCAGAATGAGAAATACTGGCATGATTGACATTACCACTGATGACATTAAAAACAGTCTGATTATGACAAAAAAAGGCTAGTATGGCGGTTCCCCATAGGGAAATGCAAATTAGGATACTTCATGGTGATTACATCACTCCAGCACGCTTGGCACATTGGAATTCCACATACCCGAATCGATGTGTCAAATGCAGTTTGCCTAAACCTACAATTGGTCATTATTTTTTTGACTGCCCACTAGTCAAACTCTTTTGGGGCCAAGTACAGTATTGGATTAAAATTACACTACATTTTGACATAGTCCTTGACTTAAGGGCAGTTCTTTTGTATGTATGGGAGGGGAGAAATAACACCACACACTCTATCCTTATCCTTTGTATCATTTTGGCTCGTCAGTGCATTTTGGCCCTCTGGATCACCAGCAGCCCTCCTTTGTTATCTCAATTCAAACAGAGGTTACTTAAACAACTTTTTATAGAACAACTTAATACCAAACTAGACATAAAGCACAGACTTAAATTATTCCTTAAAAAGTGGCAGGGTCTTATAGGAGTCCTCCGTCCCCCACTACAATATCACATCCTAAGCCCATTCTCACAACATAAGATATTCCTGGAGATGTCCCTTAGGGGAAACTGGGGCGCGCTAAACTTTGAACATGACAGAGACACACAGTCCTATGGTTGGGAGGAGGTGTTAATTGAGAACTAGTAACAGTATCACCACTGGGGTCTGGGTTGGAGGGGTGGAGATAACCTCCCTTTTTTTTTCCTCTTTTTTCTGCTTTGTTGCTGGATTTCGTTAGTTAGTTGTTAGATGATGTTGTAAGGTTTACGTTAATTTGTATTTGGAAAATGTGAAAATGTAAAGTGGAATTTGGGATTTCACATGGACTTTCTCCTTGCATTCTAACCCATCACTGGAACCTGACCTTTATTTGGAAAAGGCTACGCGCTTAAAGACTTGCAACTTTTGATATCCCCTTTTATGTATATGTGTGACTCCTGCGTGAGCCATTTATTCATGATATCTATGCATAATTGTTATGTTTTATTTTCTCCTGTGAACCCAAATAATAAAAAGAATTTTTAAAAATATATATATATATATTCCTATTCTAATACCCATAAAAAAAAAACACCCCAAAATAAAAAACCTAATCTAGAATAAACAATGAATGGCCCATAAAAAGGCCTTTTTAGGGCATTGCCCTAAATAAATCAGCTCTGATTATGAAAAAAAATTACAAACACCCACTAACATTACAAACCTCTATCCCCCAAACCCACAAAATAAAAAAAACTATCTAAAAAAACTCAGCTACCCATTGCCCTGAAAAAGGCATTTTTATGGGCATTGCCCTTAAAACGGCATTTAGCTCTTTTACTGCCCAAACACTAAAAGATGATCCACTTTGAAAATCAGCCAATAGGATAAGAGCTACTGAAATCTTATTGGCTGATTTGAACAGCAAATAGGATTTCAGTAGCTCTAATCCTATTGGCTGATTTCAAAATTTCAGCCAATAGGAATGCAAGGTACCCCAAATTGATTGCGGTATCTTGCTTTCAATCTTCAGTCTACGACGGACATCGGATGAAGAGGAGCCTTCATGCCACTGAGCAACGCCGCCACTGAGGACTGCCGCCGTGGATCCAGGCATCGGGAACATAGCTCTGCACCTCCGATCCACGCTGCCTTCACTCCGGATGAAGATAGAAGATGATGGATCCGTCTGGAAGAACCATATCTGCCGGACTTCGGGAACAGTGAGTACCTATTTGGGGCTTAGGTTTAGGCTTTTTTATTTAAATTTTTTGGGGTTGGGTTCTTGGGTTAGAAAAAGAGCTGATTGCCCTTTTAAGGGCAGTAAAAGAGCTGAATGCCCTTTTAAGGGCAATGCCCATACAAATGCACATTTAGGGACAATGGGTAGTTTAGTTTTTTTTGTGTTAGTTTTTTTATTTTGGGGGGTTTGGTATTTTGGGGGGTTTGGTGGGTGGGTTTTTTTTTACTGTTAGGGGGGTACTTAGTACTTTTTAGAGGTAAAAGAGCTGTTTAACTTAGAGCAATGACCTAAAAAAGACCCTTTTAAGGGCTATTGGTAGTTTAGTATTAGATTAGGGGTTGTTCTTATTTTGGGGTGGATTTTTTTATTTTTATAGGGGTATTAGTTTAGGTTTACATTTTTTTATTTTGGATAGCTTTGTTTATTTTTTTTTGTAATTGTACTTTTTTATTTTTTGTACCTTTATCTTGGGGGTTTGTATTTTTTAAACGTAGACTGCCCTCTGGGCAAGCTTATCGCCTAGTAATTGTATAAATGAGTTATAGTTGGTTGCCATTATCTAATTGTTAATCTGTGTAGAGGATTTCCAAAGGAATTTGATTTGATTAAATTAACCCATTTGTTCTAAGGTGACATAATAGTATATTTCTAAGGATAATGTAATATCTATCTGTTCTTAGTAAATGTGTATGCAATTGAGAGAGTGCTTCTTTTTAAGAGAGGAGGTGATATGCAGAGATGTTTAAAGATAGTAGTTGCTGTTCAATACTTAAAAATAAACTTTTCTCATTACTTTCTCTTATTTATAGCACATTCAAAAAATTTAAAAAAAAATATTTAAATTCATAAGAATTTACTGATCGTAGTTGATCAAACCACTCCAGCTTCTATGAGCGCTTGTTATATCTTTATATCTTTAGCACGCTTGTAAGATCCTTTTTGAGGGAGGTCCTTTTTGTAATAGGCAGTGAGTGAGGGTTATATAGCACCAGTATCATCTCTTTTGTTACATATGATGTGGCTTAACATGGCACCTGCCAGTTTCTACGTACGATGTAAGAATTAAAACATTCTAGCACGGATTGCAGAGTATAATGAAGGTATGTCTATTTTTTTTTTTTTTTTTTAAATCTTGCACTCCATATTAGGAAAACACCATTCACATTGATTGTATTCAAAGAAGTTTAATCTGCTTTACAGACTTTATAATTTTAAAGGGATATTCCCTTTGTATTCCCAGTGATCAATTTTCCCTGCTGGCCTGTTTTACATTGTTTACAAATAGCTCCTTTACCATTATTTTGTCATTTAAAATTGCTGCTTTTTCCTATTTAAACCACCACCTTTACTGAAATTATTAAAAGAGAAAGAAAAGCTTTGTAAACAAGAATCAGCATCAGGTAAGTTGGAAATATTAGTGACAGATACTAGAAAGGTAATTTTCAATTGTTTAAAGTATCCACTTTCATGTATAGACATGTGTCCACAAAGAAATAGATATGATACAAGCTACAAGGTCAGGCCATTTAAATAGGTTATGTTTTCAATGAGAAAAACAGCTATTTCATAAACAATCTTAAAGATTCATTTCCAATACATTTTATTAGACGTGCTGCAGTGAATATTATGTTTCAGTCGAATAATTCATAATGAATATTCTAAAAAATTTATTTTTCAGATTATAATTTTCTCCTGCACAATTCTGTGTTGGCTTTGTATAAAATTAAACAAATACTGAATATTCAGTAACATTTACATTTGTACATGTTATTTTGCTGACACAGTGTCACCTGTAGGCTTATACTTATCTCTAGAGTACTGGGTTTGCTGTATTAACCCCTTAACAAACAGCGCCGTACCCTGTATGACGCTGGTCGTTATGCCCTGTACATCGCTGCAGTCATGGGCTTCTCTCTGCCACAATCTCGCTTAAAATAGCGAGATTGCGCTATTTCTGCATGCCCCACAAGTGGAGAACTGCAGAAATAGATTTGCAGAGTTACCGATGCAGAGAGGGACAGCGGTGGTGCTGATTGTTAGTGGGTGGGAGGCTAAGGAGGGAGTCGGGTGGGTGGCCCTTCGCTGTAGCGGGCAGGAGTGGGTGGGACCGCAAAGCCACGCTAATGGGATAAAAATAATAATAATAATAAGTGTGTCATTGAGGGGGAAGGAGGGAGAAGGGGCAATGAGGGCTTTCCTATGTGGGATCAGTTGAAGTCAAGGGAACTGGGAGGGGGAGGGTATTGAAGGGGGGCAGCTACACTACAGAAAAAAATAGTATTTTTTTTATTATTTTTTAAAATATTGCCTAATTTGCAGCAAACTGAATACTGGCAGACAGCTGCCAGTACCTAAGATGACAGCAAATAGGTAGAGGGGGAGGGTTAGAGAGCTGTTTGGGGGGGGGATCAGGGAGGTTGGGAGGTAAGGGGGATACTACCCTGCAGAAAATATAAAAAATATATATATATAAAAAAAAAAAGCCTTTTATTTTAGTACTGGCAGACTTTCTGCAAGTACTTAAGATGGGGGTGACAATTGTGTGGTGGGGGGAGGAAGAGAGCTATTTTAGAGGGGTCAGGGAGGAATCAGGGGTTGGGATGTGTCAGGTGGGAGGCTGATCTCTACACTAAAGCTAAAAATAAGTTACCTAATTAACCCCTTCACTGCTGGGCATAATACAAGTGTGGTGCACAGCGGCATTTAGCTGCCTTCTAATTAGCAAAAAGCAATGCTAAAACCATATATGTCTGTTATTTCTGAACAAAGGGGATCCCAGAGAATCATTTGCAACCATTGGCCATAATTGCACAAGCTGTTTGTAAATAATTTCAGTGAGAAACCTAAAATTGTTAAAAATTTAACGATTGTTTATATTTGATCACATTTGGCGGTGAAATGGTGGCATGAAATATACCAAAATGGGTCTAGATCAATACTTTGGGTTGTCTACTAAAAAAAAAATATAGTTTTGATAGGTAAATATAAAAAAGGCTCTATTTCTGTTAAATTGTAGTGAGGGCAAAAATGCTAAAAATGCTCTGGTCTTTTGGGTAAGTTTTTGTCTGAAATGCCCGGTCCTTAGGGGGTTAATCCAGAGCCTTCTTCATTGAGTCTAAGTCCGCACTAATAGGAGACTTAGTGCCGGCTCTGTGATCTGCCATTCTAAGGGCTAGATTTATCAAGCTGAGGTGGACAGGGGCGCATAAACGCGCCCCTGTCCGCCGCAGCTCGCCTCTGGCGGGGCAAATTTCCCAAGAGGAATTTACAATTGTACACAAGCGCTATTTTGTGCTCATGTGCAATCCCGCCCCCTACCAGCACACAGCCAATCATGTGCAGGCAAGAGCTGTCAATCTCCCCGGTCAGACTAGACCTCAGAGATTGAATTTTGCCACCTTAGAGGTGGCGAAAGCTTAGGAAAGCAGAGGCCTGATGACCGTTGCTTGTTAAATACGGCAAGCAGGTTCTCTTGTGAGAACCTGCAGCCATTGGGGGTCATAGGCTGGTCAAAGCCTTTGATATATCGACCCCTAAGCCTTCTATTATCATGGCCCTGGACTCAGTGAAGAAGGGTTGGGTTAGCGCAGTTCCCCAGCATGCTAGAGGTAAGTATATCACCTTTAAAAGCTATTTTAAAGAAAAGTTAAATATATTAATGAATTTTGTTGGTGCATTTGTTCAGATATTTGTTTTATGAAAACTTAATGAATATCGGTATTTTCATTATGAATATGCATTTGTAACTAACTACTTTTTATACTATGCAGCAGGTAAAACAAGTATTATAGGACTATTATGTCGAAAAATTGCATACTTTAATCCATTAAAGAACAATTATTTTCTCCTTAAAGGGTCATTATAGTCTAAAATTTATATTCTCTAACCCATAAGAGCATGTCATGTTCTTACTTTTGACCCTGCTCTACTGTGTATTTAACCCTAAACACACAGTAGATGTTCTCATTGGGACCCATGGTGCACAGCTGAACACATCTCAAATGTGCAACTAGCTCTGCTGATTGGATCAGGGGTGGGTTCAGCTTTGCACCAGCAGTGCACCATGGGTCCCAAGCGAGACATCTGCTGTGTGTTTAACCACTTTCTGTGGTTAAATATACAGTAGAGCAGGGTGGTCGATAGTCAAAATATTACATCTTCTAATTGATTAAATAGAGCATGTAATTTTTCTACCATAATGACTCATAAAAAGGGACATTATATACTAGATTTTTCTTTGCATAAATGTTTTGTAGATGATCCATTTATATAGCCCATACAGGTTTGTTTTTGTTTTTTGTAAAAATGTATAGTTGTGCTTATTTTTAAATAACATTGTGCTTATTTTTTCGACTCCTAACCAAGCCCCAACATTTTAAGAGTGTTCTGATGTATACCTACTCCAGCTTACTCCTGTTTGTGTAAAGGGTCTTTTCATATGCAAATGAAGGGGGGAGTGTCTGATTTCACTTTGTGTCCCAGTCAACCTAATCAAAAGTTCTAAACTTGGAGCTTCTAAGTAAGTTTTTAAAAGGTTTTATACTGGATTTTTAGATCTGCATCTGTGCATATTATTCTTTATAGTAGTTTTTATTACATGCAGTTATATGAAAATTGGTGTATACTGTCCCTTTAAGCGGAAAACAATTGTTTCTTTAACACTCTCTCTCTTCCTCTAGCTCTTTCATCACATCGAAGCACTACCAATCCATCTCTACCAATAATTACCAGCTATCTCTTATCAGGAAAATGTTCCACCTCATCACCTGATGAATAATCCCCAAACAAGTTGTATTCTACAGCACATACTATAATGACTATAAATAATTATCTGATTAAACCTGTCATTTTGTTATATAATTGTACATTTGCCTGATGCAACCTCATACCAACCCTGTGTTATAGACCTGGTGGGAGCACATATTCATATAATTATGTATAGTAGATTGTTACATTGGAGCTGGAAGATAGCGAGATTCAAAAATATAATATGCTCCTCCTCAGAGAAAAATCAAATGAATTGAAATCAATTAAAATTAAATGTAAGACACACAGAACCACTTCCACTGCTAAGGTTTTCAAAAATATTTTAAAAACACTAGTAAACAAATGAATAAAAAGAAAAAAAAAAACATAACATGAGACTATGGGGCCGATTTATCAAAGCGTCAATTGAAAATGTCGTATTTGTTGCAAGATTGATTCGCCATAGTTATCAAAGCTTCCAGATCGTCAAATGTTGAAAATTGTGACGTAATAGACGCTCCTGTGATCTCAATCCGACGTAGATCGATGCCTGTGTTATTCAAGTTAAAAACAGTGGTATTTGAGCGGAATTCTGATCATTCGCCCTCCTAATCGACACTATTTAAAAAATCATCTTTTACGCTCGTGTGTATTTCGACGCAGTGTACCTATCGTTCAAACCGCCACCTTCAAGGCCGTGGATGCCATAGAAATCAATGGTTTAGAAACATCAGAAAGGTTTGTGATCTTTTATAGACGCAAAGACAAATGTTACCCACACAAAGTTTTTAAATAGCATGTTTTCCAAAGGTAATAATTTACATTATTCTTGAATTTACTATGTAAATATTTTCCTACGAAGGATAGCAAGAGACTGAAAACTGTTGTTGCATGCCAAATACATTGAAATGACTTTAAAATGGCAATCTACTTCCCACAAAGGATAGCAAGAGACTAAAAAACATAATTTATGTAAGAACTTACCTGATAAATTCATTTCTTTCATATTAGCAAGAGTCCATGAGCTAGTGACATATGGGATATACATTCCTACCAGGAGGGGCAAAGTTTCCCAAACCTCAAAATGCCTATAAATACACCCCTCACCACACCCACAAATCAGTTTAACGAATAGCCAAGAAGTGGGGTGATAAGAAAAAAGTGCGAAAGCATAAAAAATAAGGAATTGGAATAATTGTGCTTTATACAAAAAAATCATAACCACCACAAAAAGGGCGGGCCTCATGGACTCTTGCTAATATGAAAGAAATGAATTTATCAGGTAAGTTCTTACATAAATTATGTTTTCTTTCATGTAATTAGCAAGAGTCCATGAGCTAGTGACGTATGGGATAATGAATACCCAAGATGTGGATCTTCCACGCAAGAGTCACTAGAGAGGGAGGGATAAAATAAAGACAGCCAATTCCGCTGAAAAATAATCCACACCCAAACAAAGTTTAAATCTTATAATGAAAAAAAACTGAAATTATAAGCAGAAGAATCAAACTGAAACAGCTGCCTGAAGTACTTTTCTACCAAAAGCTGCTTCAGAAGAAGAAAACACATCAAAATGGTAGAATTTAGTAAAAGTATGCAAAGAAGACCAAGTCATTCTTAAATGCCCAGGAAGTAGAGACTGACCTAGTCGAATGAGCTGTAATCCTTTGAGGTGGAGTTCTACCCGACTCAACATAAGCATGATGAATCAAAGACTTTAACCAAGATGCCAAAGAAATGGGAGAAGCCTTCTGACCTTTCCTAGAACCAGAAAAGATAACAAATAGACTAGAAGTCTTTCAGAAATCTTTAGTAGCTTCAACATAATATTTCAAAGCTCTAACTACATCCAAAGAATGCAATGATCTTTCCTTAGAGTTCTTAGGATTAGGACACAATGAAGGAACCACAATTTTTTTACTAATGTTGTTAGAATTCACAATCTTAGGTAAAAATTTAAATGTAGTTCGCAAAACACCGCCTTATCCTGATGAGAAATCAGAAAAGGAGACTCACAAGAAAGAGCAGATAATTCAGAAACTCTTCTAGCAGAAGAGATGGCCAAAAGAAACAAAACTTTCCAAGAAAGTAATTTAATATCCAGCGAATGCATAGGTTCAAACGGAGGAGCTTGAAGAGCCCCCAGAACCAAATTCAAACTCCAAGGAGGAGAAATTGACTTAATAACAGGTTTTATACGAACCAAAGCCTGTACAAAACAATGAATATCAGGAAGACTAGCAATCTTTCTGTGAAAAAGAACAGAAAGAGCAGAGATTTGTCCTTTCAAGGAACTTGCAGACAAACCTTTATCCAAACCATCCTGAAGAAACTGTAAAATTCTAGGAATTCTAAAAGAATGCCAAGAAAAATGATGAGAAGAACACCAAGAAATGTAAGTCTTCCAGACTCGATAATATATCTTCCTAGATACAGATTTACGAGCCTGTAACATAGTATTAATTACAGAGTCAGAGAAACCTCTATGACTGAGAATCAAGCGTTCAATCTCCATACCTTCAAATTTAAGGATTTGAGATCCTGATGGAAAAAAGGACCTTGCGATAGAAGGTCTCGTCTTAACGGAAGAGTCCACGGTTGGCAAGTAGCCATCCGGAAAAGATCTGCATATCAAAACCTGTGAGGCCATGCTGGAGCCACCAGCAGAACAAACGAACACTCCTTTAGAATCTTGGAAATCACTCTTGGAAGAAGAACTAGAGGCGGAAAGATATAAGCAGGATGATACTTCCAAGGAAGTGACAATGCATCCACTGCTTCCGCCTGAGGATCCCTGGATCTGGACAGATACCTGGGAAGCTTCTTGTTTAGATGAGAAGCCATCAGATCTATTTCTGGAAGTCCCCACATTTGAACAATCTGAATAAATACCTCTGGGTGAAGAGACCATTCACCCGGATGTAGCGTTTATCGACTGAGATAATCCGCTTCCCAATTGTCTATACCTGGGATATGAACCGCAGAAATTAGACAGGAGCTGGATTCCGCCCATACAAGTATTCGAGATACTTCTTTCATAGCCAGAGGACTGTGAGTCCCTCCTTGATGATTGACATATGCCACGGTTGTGACATTGTCCGTCTGGAAACAAATGAACGACTCTCTCTTTAGAAGAGGCCACGACTGAAGAGCTCTGAAAATTGCACGGAGTTCCAAAATGTTGATTGGTAATCTCGCCTCCTGAGATTCCCAAACCCCTTGTGCTGTCAGAGACCCCCATACAGCTCCCCAACCTGTCAGACTTGCATCTGTTGAGATCACAGTCCAGGTCAGAAGAACAAAAGAAGCCCCCTGAACTAAACGATGGTGGTCTGTCCACCACGTCAGAGAGTGTCGAACAATCGGTTTTAAAGATATTAATTGAGATATCTTTGTATAATCCCTGCACCACTGGTTCAGCATACAGAGCTGAAGAGGTTGCATGTGAAAATGAGCAAAGGGGATCGCGTCCGATGCAGCAGTCATAAGACCTAGAATTTCCATGCATAAGGCTACCGAAGGGAATAATTGAGACTGAAGGTTTTGACAAGCTGAAACCAATTTCAGACATCTCTTGTCCGTCAGAGACAGAGTCATGGACACTGAATCTATCTGGAAACCTAAAAAGGTTACCCTTGTCTGAGGAATCAACAAACTCTTTGGTAAATTGATCCTCCAACCATGTTCTCGAAGAAACAATACAAGTCGATTCGTATGAGATTCTGCTAAATGTGAAGACTGAGCAAGTACCAAGATATCGTCCAAATAAGGAAATACCACAATACCCTGTTCTCTGATTACAGATAGAAGGGCACCGAGAACCTTTGTAAAAATCCTTGGAGCTGTTGCTAGGCCAAACGGCAGAGCCACAAACTGGTAATGCTTGTCTAGGAAAGAGAATCTCAGAAACTGATAGTGATCTGGATGAATCGGAATGCAGATATGCATCTTGTAAATCTATTGTGGACATATAATGCCCTTGCTGAACAAAAGGCAGAATAGTCCTTATAGTTACCATTTTGAATGTTGGTATCCCTACATAACGATTCAATATTTTTAAAACCAGAACTGGTCTGAAGGAATTCTCCTTCTTTGGTACAATGAAGAGATTTGAGTAAAACCCCAGCCCCTGTTCCAGAACTGGAACTGGCATAATTACTCCAGCCAACTCTAGATCTGAAACACATTTCAGAAATGCTTGAGCCTTCACTGGATTTATTGGGACACGGGAAAGAAAAAATCTTCTTGCAGGAGGCCTTATCTTGAAGCCTATTCTGTACCCTTGTGATTTTTAGCGCCAAAAAAGACGCCCACATTATTTGGCGCCTAAATGCTTTAAGCGCCAAAAATGACGCCACATTCGGTGACGCCGACATTTTTGGCGCAAAAACGTCAAAAAAATGACGCAACTTCCGGCGACAAGTATGACGCCGGAAATGACAAGAAAATTTTTGCACCAAAAAAGTCAGCGCCAAGAATGACGCAATAAAATGAAGCATTTTCAGCCCCCGCGAGCCTAACAGCCCACAGGAAAAAAAGTCAAATTTTAAGGTAAGAAAAATTGATTATTCAAATGCATTATCCCAAATAATGAAACTGACTGTCTGAAATAAGGAATGTTGAACATCCTGAATCAAGGCAAATAAATGTTTAAACACATATATTTAGAACTTTATATAAAAGTGTCATTTAAAGGGAAATAGACTGCTCAGTCTTGATGCTGTAAAATAAGTCTAGAATGAAAGTTCAGAGGTGAAACCGACTCTGTCCAAGAGTCCCACTAATGCGGATGTCACCTAAATACTGTAAAATATCCAAGTGAAGTTAATCAAAAAAGAGGACTCACCCGATTGTAACCCTCTCAGTGCGGTATAAGTTCCTTGTGTCGTTTTGCAGGTATTCAAAGCAAACATGTATCCACCGGGCATTAGTATGCATACAGGGCTTTAATCCAGGGCCTTACAGAATATCAGTGTGATTCCGGTCTGGCTGCTAATACTAACACTGTTGCTGGGGGCTCTCCACACCCCTATTTAGGCAAAGTCACAAAGAGAAAACAGGTATCGCAACAGTGTAGTAAAAATTGGATGAGAGATATGCAGGTAAAAACGTAATTTAATACATATTACAAAGCGTACATACAATATTTCAGGCACAGCAAACAAACCCCGCTGACGCGTTTCCCGCTTCACAAGCGGTTCATCAGAGCTGGGAAAGAAGTGTTATAGGCAGCTGTTAAATCTCAGGTAACAAATCTGAATAGCCAATTAGCAGACAGAAGTCTCACCTCTGACCTAACCTTTTACACTCCATAAACTTTTAAGCATTAACTTTCTTGCAGCAACATAAAAAATGTTACGATATCATTATAAACATCACATAATAATATTACAAGTTAAGACTAAATAGAACACCTCTATTAAAATGAGTTAGATCAAAGTAAAGAATATCGGAACCCTGAAAACAAAATGTTATGCGAAAGCTGTTACAATTAAATCACATGTTACACATTAAAGTAGCCAAAAAGATATAAAAGATAAATGCAAACTTAGTTATATTGCGGCAACTGTGAATACATGTCATAATGTTACAACTTAACAAAAATAAGGAGAAAAAAACATATTGAACTAATCTCAATAGTAAAAGATCAGTCCTTATATAGTAGTTACTATATTATATGGACATATTCAAAAAACTAAGCATCTATAAATAATTTGATGTCACTAATTTTATTTATTCCTAGTGGGGAACCCGTTTTGAGGGTATCAATCCAATAAATTTCTCTTTTGCTCAAAATCTTATATCTATCACCTCCTCTGATGTTAGTTTTAACCTGTTCAATACCTTGAAACCGAAAATACCTGAATTTATCAATATGTTCAAAAAAATGCTTGGCCACTGGAGTTTTGGGTACCTCCGCCTCTAGGGACAAAAGATGTTCCCGAATCCTGTCCTTTAAGCCCCTAGAGGTGAGACCTACATATTGAAAATTACAGTGTAGACAGGTGATAAGGTAGACAACAAAGTTTGAACTACAATTGATACGTCCCTGAATATTATATACTTTTCTAGTATTTGTGGACTGAAAAGTGTCTCCTACCATAGCAAAATCGCAACTTTTACATGGCCTCACACCACACTTGTAAAAGCCACATTTTTTAGAAAGCCAATTGTTGGTTTTACCTATCTGTATAGTGGTTTTTACCTGCATATCTCTCATCCAATTTTTACTACACTGTTGCGATACCTGTTTTCTTTATATAAAAGTGCCCAACCATAGCTTAGAGTGTCACAAAAATAATACTTACTTACCCCAGGACACTCATCTACATGTAGTAGAAAGCCAAACCAGTACTGAAACGAGAATCAGTAGAGGTAATGGTATATATAAGAGTATATCGTCGATCTGAAAAGGGAGGTAAGAGATGAATCTCTACGACCGATAACAGAGAACCTATGAAATAGACCCCGTAGAAGGAGATCATTGAATTCAAAACAGGCAATACTCTCCTCACATCCCTCTGACATTCACTGCACACTGAGAGGAAAACCGGGCTCCAGCCTGCTGCAAAGCGCATATCAACGAAGAATCTAGCACAAACTTACTTCACCACCTCCATGGGAGGCAAAGTTTGTAAAACTGATTTGTGGGTGTGGTGAGGGGTGTATTTATAGGCATTTTGAGGTTTGGGAAACTTTGCCCCTCCTGGTAGGAATGTATATCCCATACGTCACTAGCTCATGGACTCTTGCTAATTACATGAAAGAAACTGTTATTGCATGCCAAATGCATTGAAATTACTTTAAAATTACATCCTACTTCACACAAAGGGGCATATTTATCAAGCTCTAACAGCAGTTACGAAGCAGCGGTCACAAAGACCGCCGCTCCATAACCTGTCCGCCTGCTCTGAGCAGGCGGACAGACATCATCGGAAATCAACCCGATTGAGTATGATCGGGTTGATTGACACCCCCCTGCTGGTGGCCTATTGGCCGCGAGTCTGCAGGGGGCAGCGATGCACCAGCAGCTCATGTGAGCTGCTGGTGCAATGCTGAATACGGCGAGCGTATTGCTCGCCGTATTCAGCAAGGTCTGTTGGACCTGATCCATACTGTCAGATCAGGTCCGACAGACCTTGATAACTTGGGGCCATTGGATAGCAAAAGACTATTGCAAAACTGTTGTTGCATGCCAAATTCATTAAAATGATTTTAAAATGGCATTCTACTTCACACAAAGGATAGCAAGAGACTGAAAACTGTTGTTGCATGCAAAATACATTGAAATGACTTTAAAATGTCATTCTACTTCCCACAAAGAATAGCAAGAGACTGAAAACTGTTGTTGCATGCCAAATACATTGAAATGACTTTAAAATTGCACCTACTTCACACAAAGGATAGCAAGAGACTGAAAACTGTTGTTGCATGCCAAATACATTGAAATTATTTTAAAATGGCATTCTACTTCACACAAAGGATAGCAAGAGACTGAAAACTGTAGCATGCCAAATACATTGAAATTACTTTAAAAATGGCATCCTACTTCTCACAAAGGAGAGCAAGAGACTGAAAATTGTTGTTGCATGCCAAATACATTGAGATGATTTTAAAATGGCCTTCTACTTCACACAAAGGATTGTAAGAGACTGAAAACTGTTGTTGCATGTCAAATACATTGAAATGACTTTAAAATGGCATTTTACTTCACACAAAGGATAGCAAGAGACTGAAAACTGTTGTTGCATGCCAAATACATTGAAATGACTTTAACCCCTTAATGACTCATGTCGTACAGGGTATGTCTTGCACAAACGGGTCTTTAAAGACCAGCGATGTACCCTGTACAACATTGGGGTTTAAAGCGGCTGGAAGCAATCCTGATCGCTTCCAGTCACTTTCCGGTTATGCAGTGATGCCTCGATATCGAGGCATCCTGCAATAACACTTCTTACCTCTCTGGTGGAGAGAGAGCCACTCTGTGGCCCTCTCTGCACCGGACATCGATGGCCGAAAATTGTTGGTGGGTGGGAGCCAAAGTGGGAGGCGGGTGGGCGGCCATCGATGGCTTTTATGATTAAGAGGGGGGCGGGATTGGGGGCATGGTCGCCGGGGGGCATGCACGGACGCACGTGCATGCACGGGGAGGGAGCGGGTGGGAACCACTGCACTACAGAAATAAAAAAACTTCTAAGTGGGAGAAAGGGGGGAGGGAATGGGTTAATAACTTGCCAAGGGATCTGGGAGGGGGTGGGGGGATGGTCTTTTTGGGGGGTAAGCTACACTACAGAAAATAAATAAATATATATATTTTTGTATAAACTGGGTACTGACAGCTGCCAGTACCCAATATGGCACCAAATAAGGTAGAGGGGGAGGGTTAGAGAGCTGTTTGGGGGGGGATCAGGGATGTTTGGGGCTAAGGGGGGACCCTACACAGCAGCATATGTAAATATGCTTTTAAAAAAAAAAGAGATACCTTTTTATTTTAGTACTTGTAGACTTTCTGCCAGTACTTAAGATGGCAGGGACAATTGTGGGGTGGGGGAGGGAAGAGAGCTGTTTGGGAGGGATCAGGGGGTGTGATGTGTCAGGTGGGAGGCTGATCTCTACACTAAAGCTAAAAATAACCCTGCAAGCTCCCTTCAAGCTACCTAATTAACCCCTGCACTGCTGGGCATAATACACGTGTGATGCGCAGCAGCATTTAGCGCCCTTCTAATTACCAAAAAGCAACGCCAAAGTCATATATGTCTGCTATTTCTGAACAAAGGGGATCCCAGAGAAGCATTTACAACCATTTATGCCATAATTACACAAGCTGTTTGTAAATAATTTCAGTGAGAAACCTAAAATTGTGAAAAATGTAACTTTTTTTTTTTATCACATTTGGCGGTGAAATGGTGGCACGAAATATACCAAGATGGGCCTAGATCAATACTTGGGGTTGTCTACTACACTACACTAAAGCTAAAATTAACCCTAGAAGCTCCCTACATGCTCCCTAACTAAACTCTTCACTGCTGGGCATAATACACGTGTGATGCGCAGTGGCAATTTGCGGCCTTCTAATTACCAAAAAGCAATGCCAAAGTCATATATGTCTGCTATTTCTGAACAAAGGGGATGCCAGAGAAGCATTTACAACCATGTATGCCATAATTGCACAAGTTGTTTGTAAATAATTTCAGTGAGAAACCTAAAGTTTGTGAAAAAATTTGTTAAAAAGTGAACAATTTTATGTATTTGGAAACAAGAAAAAGAAAAACCAATGGCACTACTAAATATTATGGCGGACAATTGCCTAGTAACCGGATACTCCAGAAGAATGTCTGTGAGTTCCTAGGGTGGTGCTGTGTATAGAAAGAATACTTTGTAGAAACAGAAGTCGGGTAGATGAACTATCCAACAGAAAGTATACACTCAATAGCACTGCAAAGTCCTGATAATAATAAAGCATTCTTAAGGACATCACCTTAACGTAAGTTAATAAGGGGATGAGATAGAATAAAAAATAAAATATAACTTGTATTAATATTGTTAAAAACAACCAAAACATACAAGATACATACAATTAAAACTACGAAATGGAGGATGATTGTGCGTGTGTGTGAAGGTAAATGCTAATATATTAGCAAAACTGGGGTCCTAATAATATAGGAGTTTAAACTAATTAATATTTTGGACAACAAATGTTAGATAAATTCAAATTGATTACATGCTCAGTCCGAAATAATGGTTAGTTCCTATACTACATATAAATGAGTATAGTGTGTAAATGTATATATTCAAACTGGTAGCAGTACGTTAAGTGCCAAGATAAAGTGGGCACCTGCCTCAGTATAGTGTGACTTAAGCAGTACTCAGAAATACAGATGATAATCCTGTTTAGTCACTAAAAGTTAAAAAAAAAACACCTTAAAGTAAAGATAATTATTATAGCAGGCTATGCCACTTGATGTAAAGTGTATTGGTGTATATGCAGCTGAACACTAATATGTGTTGTTATAAAGAAACCACTATAAACCCTGCAAGGTTAGCTTGAATTATTTTCAGTAAGTACTTAAAATAGTCATTGCAAATATCTTGCATTTGAAATAATGTCTGTATAATTCATACTTGGTTATACCAAGTTAACTAGTGGATCAGTGGCATATCAGAGTAGTTGTATGACAGATTGTTTACACCTTAGTGCTTGACTGCAAAATGTAAAACACCATAAAAATAACTAAAGTTAATACATGGAGATGAAGCTGTTTGTAATAAATATAAATATCACCAATACCTAATATAATCAATAGGTTGGTATATTAAGTATATTAATATTGCTCTTAGTTGTGTGTCAGTTTGAAGTAGCACAATGACAACTATAGTGATATTAATATCCCTATAACTCAATAAGAGTGTGATTGGAAAATAATTAAACAATGTATCAATATTATTGCAGCTCAACGTTTTATCTGCTAAATCAGTAACTATAAGTTAGCCATGTAAATCAGTAAAATACTGAGAAAGTAGTATAACTGAATAAATATAGTTGAGCGCTTATCCACAACCAAACAAATAGGGATTAGCTAGAGTTCATAAATGCAGGGAAAGCAAAAATGTCAGAAATTCCCAACATGATTATAAGATATATATGTTACATGTGTTGTTGTTGATCATTAGTTGGATATCTATTTTATAGTAGCTTCATCCCAGCAACAGCGATGTTTATATCCCTGTAGTTAGGTAAAGGTGTACTTTGCTAATGAATGCAAGGTGCATATATGTAACTGCCGCTCCGCATTAGTCTGCTAGATAATTAACTTGGGTGAATAAACTCAGCTGTGCGCAGCCGCTGAAGTGTGGCTTACTGGACAATGCTTGTTTGTTTGATATATTCGATGACATGTACCATATGTCAGGAGAATAGTGTAATGACATACATACAGGGCTAAAGAGTTAGCACTCATAAGTTCACAATGAAATTCGGCTTTATAGTGATTAAATATCTTCTGCGTGTTAGTGCTAAGTATAGCTAGTAAACTGATTTAACCACAACCGGATAACTCACAAACACAATGACTGAGTCAGTGAATTAGCCCCTACAAATTATTACACACTATTGCCCCAAAATAAGTAAAAGGGACCATGTTCGTTATCTAAGGTCACGCTGTTTGTGCCTCCAGAACGCTGCCTAAAACACAGGAGTTCACTGGACTCCTCACCAATTCCCTGACATGCTTCGCGCTTATCGGCTTTAACTAAGGGTGCACGTGCGGCGCGCAATGGTGGATTAAATACCCTACGTTCCTCTGTGCCACTCCTCCTTCATGACGTGGTCTGGTGGGTGTGTTCCATGACGTGTGTGAAACGTCAGTGAAAGCTACACTTACGATACCACTGTCTCAACAAATCAGATATTGTTGTTAAATTACGATTGCAAGAACATTATACAAACATGGGATTAATGATTTATAACTGAATACTTAAACAAAACCCACGGTGATACGGACTATAAGTCACTACATGAAATTGATACTGTGAAAGCTGATAATAGTGACCGTTATGTGAATATACTCTAATTGGGAAAAGTGTATTGTGATAACTCTAATGTTGTAAAGATAAAAATAATAAACGTGCTGAGTGATTATACTGTTATAGGTGATATGCTCAAAGGTGCTAAAGTGTAAAAAGCTACTGTAGGTGCTAGCGTGGTTAAACAAAGGAAAAATGGAAGTTTCATGGGTGCAAATCTTAATTAGATAATAATAATAACTTGCGTTATATAAAGTGAATACTCATTGATAAAGTGTACATATTGTGTTTACCTAAAAAAAAATTAATTACAAGTGTTATAATGAATTAATAAACAATTAATTTCTAATATAATTAAATTTAACGTGCCTAACATGTTGTACTAGAATAAATAGTTGCCCATATCAAAAAGTGTTCATAGTAGGGACTTAATTAAGTTGCTAGAGAATCTCATGATATAAGAAGAGAATTAATTTGTGTATTTAATGTGAATTATGATAAAAAATTATTAAAAATATATATATATATATGGAAAACTTTATGAACTATGCTATTGAGTGTATACTTTCTGTTGGATAGTTCATCTACCCGACTTCTGTTTCTACTAAATTTTATGTATTTGATCGCATTTGGTGGTGAAATGGTGGCATGAAATATACCAAAAATGGGCCTTGATCAATACTTTGGGATTTCTTTCTAAACTCAGGACAAAATTTAGAAACTATTTAGCATGGGTGTTTTTTGGTGGTTGTAGATGTGTAACAGATTTTGGGGGTCAAAGTTAGAAAAAGTTAGTTTTTTCCATTTTTTTCGTCATATTTTATATTATTTTTTTTTAGTAAATTATAAGATATGATGAAAATAATGGTATCTTTAGAAAGTCCATTTAATGGTGAGAAAAACGGTATATAATATGTGTGGGTACAGTAAATGAGTAAGAGGAAAATTACAGCTAAACACAAACACCGCAGAAATGTAAAAATAGCCCTGGTCCTTAAAGGAAAGAAGTTGAAAAATGGCCTTGTCCTTAAGGGGTTAAAATGGCATTCTACTTCACACAAAGGATAGTAAGAGACAGAAAACTGTTGTTGCATGCAAAATACATTGAAAAGATTTTAAAATGGCATTCTACTTCACACAAAGGATAGCAAGAAATTTGAAACTGTTGCACACTAATTGCATTTCCTAATTTATTACATTGCATTCTCTTTCTAAGTCATGTTTAGCAATGTTAATACACCACATTATTCCTCAATTCAATTTTCAAATATTTTACAACAAAGGACAGCAAGACAATCAAAATTGTTGCATACCAAATACATGCAAAATACATTTAAAATGGCATTATACATCCCACAAAGGATAGCAAGAGATTTCAAACTGTTGCACACTTATTGCATTTCCTAATGTTCTACATTGCACTCTCTTTTTCTAAGCCAAGTAAGTTTGGCAATGTTAATACACCACATTGTTCTTTAATATGGTATTCTGAAAACATCATAATCACTGACCTTTTAATCCTCCATGATGCTGCCATCCAAAGACAGAAAAGCAGAGTTATGATTTTATCCATAGCTAAATACTCATGTGTTGTGCATAAGTAATTAAAGGCTAGATTTAGAGTTCTGCGGCCAAAGGGGTGCGTTAGCTACGCATGCTTTTTTCCCCCCGCAACTTTTAAATACCGCTGGTATTTAGAGTTCACAGAATGGCTGCGTTAGGCTCCAAAAAACGAGCGTAGAGCATATTTACCGCCACTGCAACTCTAAATACCAGCGTTGCTTACGGACGCTGCCAGCTTCAAAAACGTGCTCGTGCACGATTCCCCCATAGAAAACAATGGGTCAGTTTGAGCTGAAAAAAAACCTAACACCTGCAAAAAAGCAGCGTTCAGCTTCTAACGCAGCACCATTGTTTACTATGGGGAAACACTTCCTAAGTCTGCACCTAACACTCTAACATGTACCCCGAGTCTAAACACCCCTAACCTTACACTTATTAACCCCTAATCTGCCGCCCCCGCTATCACTGACACCTGCATATTTTTTTTAACCTCTAATCTGCCGCTCCGTATACCGCCGCAACCTACATTATACCTATGTAATCCTAATCTGCTGCCCCTAACACCGCCGACCCCTATATTATATTTATTAACCCCTAATCTGCCCCCCACAACGTCGCCGCCAGCTACCTACAATAATTAACCCCTAATCTGCCGACCGGAGCTCACCGCTATTCTAATACATTTTTTAACCCCTAAAGCTAAGTCTAACCCTAACACTAACACCCCCCTAAGTTAAATATAATTTAAATCTAACAAAATAAATTAACTCTTATTATATAAATTATTCCTATTTAAAGCTAAATACTTACCTGTAAAATAAACCCTAATATAGCTACAATATAAATAATAATTATATTGTAGCTATTTTAGGATTAATATTTATTTTACAGGCAACTTTGTATTTATTTTAATCAGGTACAATAGCTATTAAATAGTTAATAACTATTTAATAGCTAAAATAGTTAAAATAATTACAAAATTACCTGTAAAATAAATCCTAACCTAAGTTACAATTAAACCTAACACTGCACTATCAATAAATTAATTAAATAAACTACCTACAATTACCTACAATTAAACCTAACACTACACTATCAATAAATTAATTAAATAAAATACCTACAAATAACTACAATTAAATAAACAAACTAAAGTACAAAAAATAAAAAAGAACTAAGTTACAAAAAGTAAAAAAATATTTACAAACATTAGAAAAATATTACAACAATTTTAAACTAATTACACCTACTCTAAGCCCCCTAATAAAATAACAAAGCCCCCCAAAATAAAAAAAAATGCCCTACCCTATTCTAAATTAAAAAAGTTCAAAGCTCTTTTACCTTACCAGCCCTGAAAAGGGCCATTTGCGGGGCATGCCCCAAATAATTCAGCTCTTTTGCCTATAAAAAAAAACATACAATACCCCCCCCCAACATTACAACCCACCACCCACATACCCCTAATCTAACCCAAACCTCCCTTAAATAAACCTAACACTAAGCCCCTGAAGATCTTCCTACCTTATCTTCACCATGCCAGGTTCACCGATCCGTCCTCCAAAGTCTTGATCCAAGCTTCTGAAGTGTTGATCCAAGCCCAAGCGGGGGCTGAAGAGTGACGTCCATCCTCCAGCTGAAGTCTTGATCCAAGCGGGCAGAAGAGGACATCCGGACCGGCAAACATCTTCTTCCAAGCCGCATCTTCTATGTTCTTCAATCCGATGACGACCGGCTGATCTTCAAGACCTCCAGCGCGGATCCATCCATCTTCACCGACGACTTCCCGATGAATGACGGTTCCTTTAAGGGACGTCATCCAAGATGGCGTCCCTCGAATTCCGATTGGCTGATAGGATTCTATCAGCCAATCGGAATTAAGGTAGGAAAATTCTGATTGGCTGATGGAATCAGCCAATCAGATTCAAGTTCAATCCGATTGGCTGATCCAATCAGCCAATCAGATTGAGATCGCATTCTATTGGCTGATCGGAACAGCCAATAGAATGCGAGCTCAATCAGATTGGCTGATTGGATCAGCCAATCGGATTGAACTTGAATCTGATTGGCTGATTCCATCAGCCAATCAGAATTTTCCTACCTTAATTCCGATTGGCTGATAGAATCCTATCAGCCAATCGGAATTCGAGGGACGCCATCTTGGATGACGTCCCTTAAAGGAACCGTCATTCGTCGGGAAGTCGTCGGTGAAGATGGATGGATCCGCGCTGGAGGTCTTGAAGATCAGCCGGTCGTCATCGGATTGAAGAACATAGAAGATGCGGCTTGGAAGAAGATGTTTGCCGGTTCCGGATGTCCTCTTCTGCCCGCTTGGATCAAGACTTCAGCCGGAGGATGGACGTCACTCTTCAGCCCCCGCTTGGGCTTGGATCAACATTTCGGAGGCTTGGATCAAGACTTCCGAGGACGGATCGGTGAACCTGGCATGGTGAAGATAAGGTAGGAAGATCTTCAGGGGCTTAGTGTTAGGTTTATTTAAGGGGGGTTTGGGTTAGATTAGGGGTATGTGGGTGGTGGGTTGTAATGTTGGGGGGGGGTATTGTATGTTTTTTTTTACAGGCAAAAGAGCTGAATTATTTGGGGCATGCCCCGCAAATGGCCCTTTTCAGGGCTGGTAAGGTAAAAGAGCTTTGAACTTTTTTAATTTAGAATAGGGTAGGGCATTTTTTTATTTTGGGGGTCTTTGTTATTTTATTAGGGGGCTTAGAGTAGGTGTAATTAGTTTAAAATTGTTGTAATATTTTTCTAATGCTTGTAAATATTTTTTTATTTTTTGTAACTTAGTTCTTTTTTATTTTTTGTACTAAAGGTTAGGATTTATTTTACAGGTAATTTTGTAATTATTTTAACTAGGTAACTATGAAATAGTTATTAACTATTTAATAGCTATTGTACCTGTTTAAAATAATTACAAAGTTGCCTGTAAAATAAATATTAATCCTAAAATAGCTACAATATAATTATAATTTATATTGTAGCTATATTAGGGTTTATTTTACAGGTAAGTATTTAGTTTTAAATAGGAATAATTTATTTAATAAGAGTTAATTTATTTTGTTAGATAAAAATTATATTTAACTTAGGGGGGTGTTAGTGTTAGGGTTAGACTTAGCTTTAGGGGTTAATACATTTATTAGAATAGCGGTGAGCTCCGGTCGGCAGATTAGGGGTTAATGTTTGAAGTTAGGTGTCGGCGATGTTAGGGAGGGCAGATTAGGGGTTAATACTATTTATTATAGGGTTATTGAGGCGGGAGTGAGGCGGATTAGGGGTTAATAACTTTATTATAGTAGCAGTGCAGTTCGGTCGGCAGATTAGGGGTTAATAAGTGTAGGTAGGTGGCAGCGACGTTGGGGGCGGCAGATTAGGGGTTAATAAATATAATATAGGGGTCGGCGGTGTTAGAGGCAGCAGATTAGGGGTTCATAGGGATAACGTAGGTGGCAGCGGTGTGCGGTCGGCAGATTAGGGGTTAAAAAATTTTAATAGAGTGGCGGCGATGTGGGGGGACCTCAGTTTAGGGGTACATAGGTAGTTTATGTGCGTTAGTGTACTTTAGAGCACAGTAGTTAAGAGCTTTATAAACCGGCGTTAGCCCAGTAAGCTCTTAACTACTGACTTTTTTCTGCAGCTGTAGTTTTGTCGTTAGATTTCTAACGCTCACTTCAGCCAAGACTCTAAATACCGGCGTTAGGAAGATCCCATTGAAAAGATAGGCTACGCAAATGGCGTAGGGGGATCTGCGGTATGGAAAAGTTGCGGCTGCAAAGTGAGTGTTAGACCCTTTCCTGACTGACTCCAAATACCAGAGGGCGGTAAAAACAAGCGTTAGGAGCCTCTAACGCTGGTTTTGACGGCTACCGCCCAACTCTAAATCTAGGCCTTAGTCAATTGCACAAACAATATACCTGCATTCATTACAGCTGGTGAACTCACCTGGATGATCTAATTCCATACATATTACCTTATAAACAACATTGTGCTTGTACAATGATGATGCATACACTTTGTGCTTGTCACATGATGCAATAATACAAAAATTCTGACATTAATCAGTTTTCATGTGTGGCGCATAACTTATTCAATCAATTACTGCGATCATTCACAGCTGTAGAACTTGGCATTATAAAAAGGGGTTTCAATCGACACACTTTATTTCATTATTCTTTGGCATTGGACATCCTTAACGCTATACAGTTTACCCAGTTTTTAAGGAGATGCAGGGAAAGACGGGTGTTGATGGCTGCGGAGCGTCAATGAAGATGCCAGCGGGTGCCGAGGGTCTTCCTGCCTAGCATTGGTCTCCATGCCCTCAGTGATTGAGAGGTGATCCATTGATTTTGACTCAATAGGGCTTCCATTGAGAGGCTCTATGTCGAAGTCAAGGACTCTCTCGAACCAGTCACTGCAAGAACTAGGGCAATCCCTGGGATGTTAAAATTACTATCTTTCTTCTCTTTTTTGGCAACTGGATCATTCCAAGCTTTGACAGGTCTAGGTGTAGGTATGAGCCAGGCAACCTTCTCCCATCACCTGGAGGTTGTCATGAATGTCTTGCACCAATGCCTAGTCCATCATGTCCACTTCCCCAATACACCTGAGGAGTGGCATGCTGTCAAGCTCCAGTTTTATCATCTTGCTGGGTTGCCAAGAGTATTGGGGGCCATAGATTGTACCCACATATTGGTGCAGCCTCCCAGGGTTACAGAGGAGCCATACCTGGACAGAAAGCATAATCACTCACTGAATATCCAAGTCATCTGTGATGCCAGGTTGAGGATAATGAGTGTACGCTCTGGATTCCCTGGTTCCAACCATGATTTCTTCATCCTCCGGAATTCTGCCATATACCATTGGTTCCAGGAGGGACACATGCCAGAGGGAATCTTCATAGGTAAAAATCTCTTAAATATTCACAAATATGAATATTATATATTTTATTAATTATGATTGCTCATATAAATGCTCTATTTCTTTTACGCAGGTGATTCTGGATATTCGTGTTTTCCGGGGCTGTTCACACCCTTTCACAACCCCAACAAAGTGGAAGAGGTGCACTACAAACAGGCACACATCGCCACATGATTGATAATTGAGCGCACCTTTGGCATATTGAAGAGCCATTTCCGCTGCTTGGACATCTCCTGTGGGGTTCTTCAGTACGCCCCCTTCCAAAGTCTCCTTGATTTTCGTTATATGCTGTATGTTGCACAACATTGCCCTTACAATCCTTGATATAGATCTGGAGACCTTGGATGTCCCAGAGTATGGTGAACATCTACCTCAATTAGATCACAATGATGCTAGGGGAGTCCAAGCTTGAGCAGACTATATACAGGCGGTTTTTGGGCAATAATGTTGTCAGTACTGACAGTACAACATACAGTATTTTTATTTATTCATTATTTCTTTACAATATAATTTTTTTGTTTGTTTTTTAAAAGATAATTTTTATTTAACTTTTGAAAGAAAACATACACATAATATGGATCAATATAACACATTAGTAAAAGTGGGGTACAAACATCATATGACATAACAATTTAAGTGTGTAATATATATTTCTGATAAAAAATCCATGGACAAAGTATGAAAATAGTATGCTTAATTCTCTAAATACCTCCAGAATGACAAATAAGGTCTCTTTTGAACCTCAGCAATATTTAATCAAGTTATAGGAGGTTGTTTCCAACATATGAGACCACTTTTAGATCTCAGTTGCAAACCTTTTTTTTTTTAATTAACATATGCTTTAGTAACAATCTAAAATTATCTTATTATATTAATGTAAAAAAACATAATTTATGCTTACCTGATAAATTTATTTCTCTTGTAGTGTATCCAGTCCACGGATCATCCATTACTTATGGGATATTAACTCCTCCCCAACAGGAAGTGCAAGAGGATTCACCCAGCAGAGCTGCTATATAGCTCCTCCCCTAACTGCCATTACCAGTCATTCGACCGAAAACATGCAGAGAAAGGAAAACCATAGGGTGCAGTGGTGACTGTAGTTTAATGGAAAATTTACCTGCCTTAAAGTGACAGGGCGGGCCGTGGACTGGATACACTACAAGAGAAATAAATTTATCAGGTAAGCATAAATTATGTTTTCTCTTGTTAAGTGTATCCAGTCCACGGATCATCCATTACTTATGGGATACCAATACCAAAGCTAAAGTACACGGATGACGGGAGGGACAGGCAGGCTCTTTATACGGAAGGAACCACTGCCTGAAGAACCTTTCTCCCAAAAACAGCCTCCGAAGAAGCAAAAGTGTCAAATTTGTAAAATTTGGAAAAAGTATGAAGAGAAGACCAAGTTGCAGCCTTGCAAATCTGTTCAACAGAAGCCTCATTCTTAAAGGCCCAAGTGGAAGCCACAGCTCTAGTAGAATGTGCTGTAATTCTTTCAGGAGGCTGCTGTCCAGCAGTCTCATAGGCTAACCGTATTATGCTACGAAGCCAAAAGGAGAGAGAGGTAGCCGAAGCTTTTTGACCTCTCCTCTGACCAGAATAAACGACAAACAGGGAAGACGTTTGTCGAAAATCCTTAGTTGCCTGTAGATAAAATTTCAGGGCACGGACTACATCTAGATTGTGTAGCAGACGTTCCTTTTTCGAAGAAGGATTAGGACACAAAGATGGAACCACAATCTCTTGATTAATATACCTGTTAGTGACCACCTTAGGTAGGAACCCAGGTTTAGTACGCAGAACTACCTTGTCTGAATGAAAAATCAGATAAGGAGAATCACAATGTAAGGCAGATAACTCAGAGACTCTTCGAGCCGAGGAAATCGCCATTAAAAACAGAACTTTCCAAGATAACAACTTGATATCAATGGAATGAAGGGGTTCAAACGGAACCCCCTGTAAAACATTAAGAACTAAGTTCAAACTCCATGGTGGAGCAACAGTTTTAAACACAGGCTTGATCCTAGCTAAAGCCTGACAAAAAGCTTGAACGTCCGGAACTTCTGACAGACATTTGTGTAAAAGAATGGACAGAGCTGAAATCTGTCCCTTTAAGGAACTAGCGGATAAACCCTTTTCTAAACCTTCTTGTAGAAAAGACAATATCCTCGGAATCCTAACCTTACTCCATGAGTAACTCTTGGATTCGCACCAATATAAGTATTTGCGCCATATCTTATGGTAAATCTTTCTGGTAACAGGCTTCCTAGCCTGTATTAAGGTATCAATAACTGACTCAGAAAAACCACGTTTTGATAAAATCAAGCGTTCAATTTCCAAGCAGTCAGCTTCAGAGAAATTAGATTTTGATGTTTGAAGGGACCCTGGATCAGAAGGTCCTGTTTCAGAGGTAGCGACCAAGGTGGACAGGATGACATGTCCACTAGATCTGCATACCAAGTCCTGCGTGGCCATGCAGGCGCTATTAGAATCACTGATGCTCTCTCCTGTTTGATTCTGGCAATCAATCGAGGAAGCATTGGGAAGGGTGGAAACACATAAGCCATCCCGAAGGTCCAAGGTGCTGTCAAAGCATCTATCAGAACAGCTCCCGGATCCCTGGATCTGGACCCGTAACGAGGAAGCTTGGCGTTCTGTCGAGACGCCATGAGATCTATCTCTGGTTTGCCCCAACGTCGAAGTATTTGGGCAAAGACCTCCGGATGAAGTTCCCACTCCCCCGGATGAAAAGTCTGACGACTTAAGAAATCCGCCTCCCAGTTCTCCACTCCCGGGATGTGGATTGCTGACAGGTGGCAAGAGTGAGACTCTGCCCAGCGAATTATCTTTGATACTTCCATCATTGCTAGGGAGCTTCTTGTCCCTCCCTGATGGTTGATGTAAGCTACAGTCGTGATGTTGTCCGACTGAAACCTGATGAACCCCTGAGTTGTTAACTGGGGCCAAGCCAGAAGGGCATTGAGAACTGCTCTCAATTCCAGAATGTTTATTGGTAGGAGACTCTCCTCCTAATTCCATTGTCCCTGAGCCTTCAGAGAATTCCAGACAGCGCCCCAACCTAGTAGGCTGGCATCTGTTGTTACAATTGTCCAGTCCGGCCTGCTGAATGGCATCCCCCTGGACAGATGTGGCCGAGAAAGCCACCATAGAAGAGAATTTCTGGTCTCTTGATCCAGATTCAGAGTAGGAGACAAGTCTGAGTAATCCCCATTCCACTGACTTAGCATGCACAATTGCAGCGGTCTGAGATGTAGGCGTGCAAAGGGTACTATGTCCATTGCTGCTACCATTAAGCCGATCACCTCCATGCATTGAGCTACTGACGGGTGTTGAATGGAATGAAGGACACGGCATGCATTTTGAAGCTTTGTTAACCTGTCTTCTGTCAGGTAAATCTTCATTTCTACAGAATCTATAAGAGTCCCCAAGAAGGGAACTCTTGTGAGTGGAAAGAGAGAACTCTTCTTTTCGTTCACCTTCCATCCATGCGACCTTAGAAATGCCAGTACTAACTCTGTATGAGACTTGGCAGTTTGAAAGCTTGAAGCTTGTATCAGAATGTCGTCTAGGTACGGAGCTACCGCAATTCCTTGCGGTCTTAGTACCGCCAGAAGAGCACCCAGAACCTTTGTGAAGATTCTCGGAGCCGTAGCCAATCCGAATGGAAGAGCTACAAACTGGTAATGCCTGTCTAGAAAGGCAAACCTTAGATACCGGTAATGATCTTTGTGAATCGGTATGTGAAGGTAAGCATCCTTTAAATCCACTGCGGTCATGTACTGACCCTTTTGGATCATGGGTAAAATTGTCCGAATAGTCTCCATTTTGAACGATGGAACTCTTAGGAATTTGTTTAGGATCTTTAAATCCAGGATTGGCCTGAAAGTTCCCTCTTTTTTGGGAACCACAAAAAGATTTGAGTAAAACCCTTGTCCTTGTTCCGACCGTGGAACTGGATGGATTACTCCCATTAATAAAAGCTCTTGTACGCAGCGTAGAAACGCCTCTTTCTTTATTTGGTTTGTTGACAACCTTGACAGATGAAATCTCTCTCTTGGGGGAGAGTATTTGAAGTCCAGAAGGTATCCCTGAGATATTATCTCTAGCGCCCAGGGATCCTGGACATCTCTTGCCCAAGCCTGGGCGAAGAGAGAAAGTCTGCCCCCCACTAGATCCGTTCCCGGATCGGGGGCCCTCAATTCATGCTGTTTTAGGGGCACCAGCAGGTTTCCTGGCCTGCTTGCCCTTGTTCCAGGACTGGTTAGGTCTCCAGCCTTGCCTGTAGCGAGCAACAGATCCTTCTTGTTTTGGAGCAGAGGAAGTTGATGCTGCTCCTGCTTTGAAATTCCGAAAGGAACGAAAATTAGATTGTCTAGCCTTAGGTTTGGCTCTGTCTTGAGGCAGGGCATGGCCTTTACCTCCTGTAATGTCAGCGATAATTTCTTTCAATCCGGGCCCGAATAAGGTCTGCCCTTTGAAAGGTATATTAAGAAATTTAGACTTAGAAGTAACGTCAGCTGACCAGGATTTTAGCCACAGTGCTCTGCGCGCCTGAATGGCGAATCCGGAATTCTTAGCCGTAAGCTTAGTTAAATGTACTACGGCATCTGAAATAAATGAGTTAGCTAACTTAAGAGCTTTAAGCCTGTGTGTAATCTCATCTAATGGAGCTGATTCAAGTGTCCCTTCCAGAGACTCAAACCAAAATGCTGCTGCAGCCGTGACAGGCGCAATGCATGCAAGGGGTTGCAATATAAAACCTTGTTGAACAAACATTTTCTTAAGGTAACCCTCTAACTTTTTATCCATTGGATCTGAAAAGGCACAGCTATCCTCCACCGGGATAGTGGTACGCTTAGCTAAAGTAGAAACTGCTCCCTCCACCTTAGGGATCGTTTGCCATAAGTCCCGTGTGGTGGTGTCTATTGGAAACATCTTTCTAAATATCGGAGGGGGTGATAACGGCACACCGGGTCTATCCCACTCCTTAGTAACAATTTCAGTAAGTCTCTTAGGTATAGGAAAAACGTCAGTACTCGACGGTACCGCAAAATATTTATCCAACCTACACATTTTTTCTGGTATTGCAACTGTGTTACAATCATTCAGAGCCGCTAACACCTCCCCTAGTAATACATGGAGGTTTTCCAGCTTAAATTTAAAATTTGAAATATCTGAATCCAATCTGTTTGGATCAGAACCGTCAGCCGCAGAATGAAGCTCTCCGTCCTCATGTTCTGCAAGTTGTGACGCAGTATCTGACATGGCCCTAACATTATCAGCGCACTCTGTTCTCACCCCAGAGTGATCACGCTTACCTCTTAGTTCTGGTAATTTAGCCAAAACTTCAGTCATAACAGTAGCCATATCCTGTAATGTGATTTGTAATGGCCGCCCAGATGTACTCGGCGCCACAATATCACGCACCCCCCGAGCGGGAGATGCAGGTACTGACACGTGAGGCGAGTTAGTCGGCATAACTCTCCCCTCGTTGTTTGGTGAAATGTGTTCAATTTGTACAGATTGACTTTTATTTAAAGTAGCATCAATACAGTTAGTACATAAATTTCTATTGGGCTCCACTTTGGCATTAGCACATATAGCACAGATGTCTTCCTCTGAATCAGACATGTTTAACACACTAGCAAATAAACTAGCAACTTGGAAATACTTTTCAAGTAATTTACTATAATATGAAAACGTACTGTGCCTATAAGAAGCACAGAAAGAGTTATGACAGTTGAAAGTTAATAAACTGAAAGGTTATAGCATCAAATCTTTGTAAAAAACACAATTTTAGCAAAGGCTTGTTCCCATTAGCGAAGGATAACTAACCCTGATAGCAGAAAAAAAAGTTACAGAAATAAACGTTTTTTATCACAGTCAACTACAATCTCACAGCTCTGCTGTGAATGATTACCTCCCTCAAAACAAGTTTTGAAGACCCCTGAGTTCTGTAGAGATGAACCGGATCATGCAGGAAATACAATGAGCTTCTGACTGAATTTTTTGACCTCCCCCTCACACACAACAGTGAGAGAGATCAGTAAACTGTCATAAATTAAATAAAACAACTGCCAAGTGGAAAAAATAATGCCCAAAACATTTTATTCACCCAGTACCTCAGAAAATGAAACGATTTTACATGCCAGCAAAAAACATTTAACATAAATTAAGTGTTATTAAAGAGCCTGTTGCCAGTCCCTGCAAATTAGGCTAAAGTCTTATGCACACAGTATAATTCCAGTGAAGTGCCATTCCCCAGAATACTGAAGTGTAAAATATACATACATGACAGCCTGATACCAGTTGCTGCTACTGCATTTAAGGCTGAGTTTACATTATATCGGTATGGCAGAATTTTCTCATCAATTCCATTGTCAGAAAATAATAAGCTGCTACATACCTCTTTGCAGATTAATCTGCCCGCTGTCCCCTGATCTGAAGTTTACCTCTCCTCAGATGGCCGAGAAACAGCAATATGATCTTAACTACGCCGGCTAAAATCATAGTAAAAACTCAGGTAGATTCTTCTTCAAATTCTACCAGAGAAGGAATAACACACTCCGGTGCTATTATAAAACAACAAACTTTTGATTGAAGGTATAAAACTAAATATAATCACCATAGTCCTCTCACACATCCTATCTAGTCGTTGGGTGCAAGAGAATGACTGGTAATGGCAGTTAGGGGAGGAGCTATATAGCAGCTCTGCTGGGTGAATCCTCTTGCACTTCCTGTTGGGGAGGAGTTAATATCCCATAAGTAATGGATGATCCGTGGACTGGATACACTTAACAAGAGAAAACATCTATTTAAAACACTATTAACAATTAAATTAAGATTTGGTAACTGGCTATTCGCTAAGGGAATGCAATGTTACAATGCCAACCATTCAAAGTTTTCTTACTGTGGTGTGGTGAAGAAAAATAGCTCTGATCTACTATTTAGTACTGCTGGTTAGATTACAATATGTGATATAGCTTTGCTAACCAGAACACAGACACAAAATTAAAAGACTGTCCAACAGAATATTTTGGTTAAATTAACTTATAGCTCTATGAAAGTTAATGCAGCACAGTTGATTTCTAAAGTTTTAATTAAACAGGGCAATGTGACTTCACCAGGGTTGCTAAAGCCTACATATATGCTAGAAAAATATTTTTGATGTCCAATATCAACATAATCTTACAGATGTTACCATGAAAACCCAAAGCAAAAATGTCTACAAATGGGAAGCAACTGAAATGGTGTAAATTGCTTAAGCTTAGTTGCAGACAGGTACTTACTGTTACTAATGCAAGCTGGTTAGCTGCAAATTACAGTTGTGTATTTACTTTATACAATTTTAAATCCATATATTGAGGTATTGTGACACATTATGGTATGCCAAGCTTTGTTATTGAGCTTTTATTAGTGGCACCTCACGTAACATGCACCACACCAATAGGAATCAGCGGTCAAATCATAAATGATATCCCAGCCCCACTGCAATAAAATGATGCCCCCCAGCACCCCTGCAATAAAATGATGCTCACAGCAATAAAATGATGCCCCCAGCACCCTTCAACAAAATGATGCTCCCAGCAATAAAATGATGCCCCCAGCACCCTGCAATAAAATGATGCTCCCAGCAATAAAATGATGCTCTCAGCACCCTGGAATAAAATGATGCTCCCAGCAATAAACTGATGCCCCCAGCACACCTGCAATAAAATTATGCTCCCAGCCCGCCTCTGTAATAAATTATGCTCCAGCAATAAAATGATGCTCCCAGCCCCCCTGCAATACAATGATGCTCCAAGCCACCATGCAATAAAATTATACCCCAGCAATAAATGATTCCCCCCAGCACCCCATAAATAAAATTATGCTGCCAGCCCCCCTCTGTAATAAATTATGTCCCAGCAATAAAATGGTGTTCCCAGCCCCTCTGCAATAAAATGGTGCTCCCAGCAATAAATGATTCCCCCCAGATTATGCTCCCAGCCCCCTCTGTAATAAATTATGCCCCAGCAATAAAATTATGCTCCCAGCCCCCCTGCAATACAATGATGCTTCCAGCCCCCCTGCAATAAAATGATGCTCCCAGCACCCCTGAAATAAAATGATGCTCCCAGCCCCCCTGCAATAAAATGATGCTACCAGCACCCCTGCAATAAAATGATGCTCCCAGCACCCCTGCAATAAAATGATGCTCCCAGCCCCCCTCTGTAATAAATGATGCCCCTGCAATAAAATGATGCTCCCAGCCCCCCTGCAATAAAATGATGTTTCCAGCACCCCTGCAATTAAATGATGTTCCCATCACCCCTGCAATTAAATGACACCACCAGCAATAAAATGATGCCCACAGCCCCCCTACAATAAATGATGCCCATAGCAATAACATTAAGCCCCCAGGCCAGTCCCCCTGCAATAAAATGATGCCCCCAGCAATAAAATGATGCCTCCAGCCTCCCCTGCAATAAAACAATGCCCGAATGCCCCCAGCAGCACCCCTGCAATAAAATGATGCTCCCATCCCGCTGCTATAAAATGATGCCCCCAGCAGCCCCCCCTGCAATAAAATGATGCCCCCAGCCAGCCCCTGCAATAAAATGATGACCATAGCAATACAATTAAGCCACCAGGCCAGCTCCCCTGCAATAAAATGATGCACCCAGCAATTAAATGATGCCCCCAGCCTCCCCTGCAATAAAATGATGCACCCAGCCATAAGTGATGCCCCCAGCAGCACCCCTGCATTAAAATGATGCCCCCAGCAGCACCCCTGCAATAAAATGATGCCCCCAGCCCCACTGCAATAAAATGATGCCCCCAGCCAGCCCCCTGCAATAAAATGATGCCCCCAGCCAGCCCCTCCTGCAATAAAATGATGCCCCCAGCCAGCCCCCCTGCAATAAAATGATGTCCTCAGCCATAAGTAATGCCCCCAGCAAGCCCCCTGCAATAAAATGATGCCCCCAGCCCTACTGCAATAAAATTATGCCTCCAGCCAAAAGTGATGCCCCAGCAGCACCCCTGCAATAAAATTATGCCTCCAGCCAAAAGTGATGCCCCCAGCAGCACCCCTGCAATAAAATGATGCCTCCAGCAACACCCTGCAATAAAATTATGCCTCCAGCAACACCCCTGCAATAAAATGATGCTCCCAGCACCCCTGCAATAAAATGATACCCCCAGCAATAACATGATGCCCCCAGCAATAAAATAATGCCTAGAGCCCCCCTGCAATAAATGATGCCCATAGCAATAAAATGAAGCTCCCAGGCCAACCCCCTGCAATAAAATGATGCCCACAGCAATACAATTATTTCCTCAGCCCCCCTGCAATAAAATTAATAAAATTATGACTCCAGCCATAAATGATGCCCCCAGCCAGCCCCCCCTGCAATAAAATGATGCCCCAGCCACCCCCCCTGCAATAAAATGATGCCCGCAGCCAGCCCCCCTGCAATAAAATGATGCCCCCAGCCAGCCTCCCCTGCAATAAAATGATAACCCCAGCCAGCCCCCCTGCAATAAAATGATGCCCCCAGCCAGCCCCCCCTGCAATAAAATGATGCCCCCAGCCAGCCCCCTTGCAATAAAATGATGCCCCAAGCCAGCCCCCCTGTAATACAATGATGCCCCCAGCCAGCCCCCTGCAATAAAATGATGCCCCCAGCTAGCCCCCCCCCCCCAGCAATAAAATGATGCCCCCAGCCAGCCCCCCCTGCAATAAAATTATGCCCCATCCCTGTGTCAGTACTGCAGGCCAGGCTGCAGGCAGATTGGTAAGCAACTTGAATTGAACAAACTGCAATAAAATTGATGCCCCTGCAATAAAATGATGCTCCCAGCCCCCCTGCAATAAAATGATGTTTCCAGCACCCCTGCAATTAAATTATGCTCCCAGCACCCCTGCAAATAAATGATACCACCAGCAATAAAATGATGCCCCCAGCCCCCCTACAATAAATGATGCCTATAGCAATAACATTAAGCCCCCAGGCCAGTCCCCCTGCAATAAAATGATGCCCCCAGCAATAAAATGATGCCTCCAGCCTCCTCTGCAATAAAATGATGCCCGAATGCCCCCAGCAGCACCCCTGCAATAAAATGATGCCCCCATCCCGCTGCTATAAAATGATGCCCCCAGCAGCCCCCCCTGCAATAAAATGATGCCCCCAGCCAGCCCCCTGCAATAAAATGATGCCCATAGAAATAAAATTAAGCCCCCAGGCCAGCCCCCCTGCAATAAAATGATGCCCCCAGCAATTAAATGATGCCCCCAGCCTCCCCTGCAATAAAATGATGCACCCAGCCATAAGTGATGCCCCCAGCAGCACCCCTGCAATAAAATGATGCCCCCAGCCCCACTGCAATAAAATGATGCCCCCAGCCAGCCCCCTGCAATAAAATGATGCCCCCAGCCAGCCCCTCCTGCAATAAAATGATGCCCCCAGCCAGCCCCCTGCAATAAAATGATGTCCTCAGCCATAAGTAATGCCCCCAGCCAGCCCCCTGCAATAAAATGATGCCCCCAGCCCTCCTGCAATAAAATTATGCCTCCAGCCAAAAGTGATACCCCAGCAGCACCCCTGCAATAAAATTATGCCTCCAGCCAAAAGTGATGCCCCCAGCAGCACCCCTGCAATAAAATGATGCCTCCAGCAACACCCTGCAATAAAATGATGCCTCCAGCAACACCCCTGCAATAAAATGATGCTCCCAGAACTCCTGCAATAAAATGATACCCCCAGCAATAACATGATGCCCCCAGCAATAAAATAATGCCTAGAGCCCCCCTGCATTAAATGATGCCCATAGCAATAAAATGAAGCTCCCAGGCCAACCCCCTGCAATAAAATGATGCCCACAGCAATAAAATTATTTCCTCAGCCCCCCTGCAATAAAATGAATATGACTCCGGCCATAAACGATGCCCCCAGCCAGCCCCCCTGCAATAAAATGATGCCCCCAGCCAGCCCTACCTGCAATAAAATGATGCCCCCAGCCAGCCCCCCCCTGCAATAAAATGATGCCCCCAGCCAGCCCCCCTGCAATAAAATGATAACCCCAGCCAGCCCCCTGCAATAAAATGATGCCCCCAGCCAGCCACCCCTGCAATAAAATGATGCCCCCAGCCAGCCCCCTTGCAATAAAATGATGCCCCAAGCCAGCCCCCCTGCAATACAATGATGCCCCCAGCCAGCCCCCTGCAATAAAATGATGCCCCCAGCTAGCCCCCCCAGCAATAAAATGATGCCCCCCTGCAATACAATTATGCCCCATCCCTGTGTCAGTACTGCAGGCCAGGCTGCAGGCAGATTGGTAAGCAACTTGAATTGAACAAACTTCAACAAAGTCTAAGCAGCACATTAGCACAACACCACTAGAGGAGCGACTGTACAGTGACACTGACACACTCCCAGTCCCAGCCACAGTTGACACACACAGACACAGTGACAGTGAGTGACTCGCCACTCTCGTCGTCGACTCGGACTCTGGCTGCGCTGCGCCAATGCCTGCGACTCCCACTCTGCTGGCTGCCTGTGTGACTGTCTGCTGCCTCAACCTTACCTGCACAGTGCACACTGACTGATCTTCACTCCGCTCCTCCCCTCTCACTCCTGGGCTAAAATTTGCGCTGCTGCGGCGCGCATAAAATTTAAAAAAATAATAATTTTGAATCCGGTGCGGGGCCCCCCTACCGCGGGGCCGAGATGGTTGCATGCACCGCCTTGCCCAAAGGCAGGTCCTGAGTAGGAAAACTGTAGTAGCAAATAAAAAAGCATATCTAGATAGGCTCAGTAACTGCTGATTGGTGGCTGCACATAGATGCATCGTGTGATTGGATAACCAATGTGCATTGCTATTTCTTCAACAAAGTATATTTAAATAATGAAGCAAATTAGATTATAGAAGTAAATTGGAATGCTGTTTAAAATTGTATTCTCTATTTGGATCATGAAAGAAAAACTTTTGGTTTAATGTCCCTTTAAATTGATATTCCATCAAAGTTTTAAATCCACATGAATGCATTTCATTTTTCAATAATTACATTTTCTTTTTTTAGTTTATACATGTATTAACAAAAGTGCTTCAAATTAAAGCTATAGGTGTTTCAAAACTGTATTTAATTATTCACCGTGCACCAGCATTTTCAACACAGCTATTGTTAAGTGAACCAAAATGTATTTTTTAAAAGTTTTTAGACTCTGTTTCTTAAAGGGATATTCCAGCCAAAATTGGAAACCACATGGGTGCATTTCGGTATTGAACAGAAGCAATTTCGTAATATACATGCATTAGCAAAAATACTTCTAATAAAAGCTATAGCTTTATCAAAAGTGTATTTAAGTATGCAGCGTGCACCAGCATTTTAAACACAGCACTTGCTCTGAGAGCCTAAGTTGCTTGTACTATCTGGTAATGACTCAATTTATTAATTGCTGACATGGTACAAGCCCCACTGATGATCTGAGCAGCTGCAATATTCAAAATTCTGTTACGCTGAGAATATCTATCTCTGATTCACATGGACGTGCATGTAAAAATGTTTCCAATCAATTTTTTTTTTATTTTAATTGAGGTATATATATATATATATATATATATATATTTATATATATGCATATGCAATAATGTCAATGTTTGCAGATGTTAAATGGATATTCTATTCAAAATATATGGTTAATGATTGTGATAGAGCATGCAATTTGAAGCAACTTTAAAAAATTTCCAATTTACTTATTTCTTTGTTCTCTATTGTTTTAAATGTATGCTTAGAAGATCTTCAATGTTTTTGTAAGCACATAGGTATCACATGATGATTGGTGTTTAAATATAGACAACAAATCATTAAGCAATACACAGGTGTATTATCCAAACATGTGATTCCTTCTTAGCTTAAATTATATTTCAAATAAAGATAATATAAAGAATAATATTCAACAATGGGACAATTTTAAAATGTACAGTATATACAAAATATATGGTCGATGTAAATGATGATTGTATTATTTTGACTAGACAATTCTTTGAGATACTATTACATCACAGATTATATCAACGGTCAGTGTAAATTAACATTCTTGTTTAAAACTGTGATATTCATTAATACTATTTAAAATGTAAAATTATGGCATTGATTGTCCCTTTAATAAGAGTACACTTATAATTTTAATGTTTTGTTCTTGTTTTCGTTACCTGTGGAGGAAATCAATGATGTTGGAGGGTGTTCCAAAGTCCTTCGGACCTCAGCTGAAATAAAAAATGTGTAGATATAGAGTTATAAATCTATTTACAATCTTACAAGTAAGAGCATTTTAATAAAAAAAAAAGAATTTTACAAAACATACCTGTTTGGCCAATGCTTGCTGCTTCAGTGGTACTGCACATAAGGTCAGACTGTGTAGCAGCTGAGGAGAAGCTGTGGCTGGACTCAGTATGGATACTGATGGCCAATGGTAGTGTGTCATCACCCCCAGCATTGGCAGCAGCAGCACTGGTAGATGCTGGAAAACAGATAAAGAAAATAAAGAATACAAATATTATTGCATATAATAATGTCAATATAACAAAAGTCCTATAATTTTAAACAATATCATTTGCAACAAGAAAAACGCATGTAATAGAACTTAAATTACCTGCCTACTCGTCAGTATCATGCTCAACCAAATCCAGACCGAGCATCAAGTTTGCCCCCAACTTCTCTATCAGCTGAGTCTCGTATGAAGAGAGCTCAGCTGTATACGGGCCGCCACCGCCTGTAGTACGTGCAGACTGTTTCTCCCTGGTCAGCTTGGTCTTCAAGATTCTATTTATATCGGAGAATCTTTTTTACAGTGCTCCACTGATTTCGCATGTGCGCCTTCGGCGGAGACACTGTCAGCTATATCTCTCCAGATCTGTTGTTTTCTGGAGAGAGAGGTCTGTTGGGCTTTGGAACGATAAATAAAATCAAAGCGCTACAAAACATTTGTAATTAAAACCCTATTCTGTTCAAAATTGAACTGTATAGTGCGCCCGGATTTGGTCTTCCCAGTCTCCAAAGACGCTATATACAGTCTAAAAACGAAAATCCCAAAAAATCAGCAAAAAAATAACAATCACTATTACTCAGCTCACACATCCAAGCTTAGTAAGAAACACATATTTGATTCCATTTTCATGGCCCTTTTATAGTTAATTAGTCAAAACGTTAACAATCAGACATTAACAATTAAACATACAATCATCAATTAAATTTATTCACTGTATTCTTTTTTTTACTCTGTTATATTATTTTAGTACATTCTATTCATAAGGCCGTCATATAAAAGTAATTATTTCCATACATTTATTTTTATAAATAGATATAGATATAGATGTAGATAAAACAAAATTATATTTTCGGTTGTTAGTTTCATCATGAGTATATAATTTACAGGCATTAAAGCTGCATAACAATTGCACATAATATAATAAAAAAACATGGTTATAATGTTGACATACATCATTATAAGTTTGCAGATTTTTCAAGGACACCGGACAGGATACCATGATATCTTCGGCCTGTCTCGATGTTAACACCAAGGAGCAACCGCTCCTCCCCACCACTGCCTCTGAGTCTGCTGCAGATTCAGGGTGAGAAGGAGCCAGGGTTATCTGATGTCCCTGATACAGAAGGCAATTAGCTTAACAACAACATGTTGTCATTATTAAATTGAAAAGAGAGATTTAGAAAAAATGTATTTCATGATGCAGTTTAATCAGGGGTTTATTATGGCCTAGGCAGGTGCCTAGGGCAGCAGATTTGGGATAGGCAGCACATCTGTCGTATCATCTCTTTAAACGCCAGCATACAGTACAGTGAGCAATAAAGTGCAGGCTTTTACAGAGAAGACAAGGCACATGCGTGATTAAGGTCGCTCTTTACAGGGAGTGCTCCTTTAAAACGTTGCTTCATTTAGCAGCCAGCATTTTTGCTGTGGAAGTGTTTTTTTGGTGAGAAACTTGACCGGGGATATGCTTCAAAGGTGACCCTGGAGGAGAAGACCTTGTGCCGATTCATGAACACGTAGTAAATATGAAACGGACAGTTTTAAAGTTTCATTACTTGACTAATGGTAATTAATGTATGTTGTTGCATGTAAAATGCCAGTGATTGTTTAAAAGTGTATTCTTCTTTCACTCCCTTTCTCTCTCCCTTGTTTCGTTTTCTCCTTCCCTACCTCCCTCAACTCACTCCCTTCTTAAAAAAAAAAAAAAAAAAAATTTACACTAGTGGAAAAAGGCATAAAACCTTTACGGCTAGATTTAGAGTTCTGCGGCCAAAGGGGTGCGTTAGCTACGCGTGCTTTTTTTCCCCCGCACCTTTTAAATACCGCTAGTATTTAGAGTTCACAGAAGGGCTGCATTAGGCTCCAAAAAGGGAGCGTATAGCATACCGCCACTGCAACTCTCAATACCAGCGGTGCTTACGGACGCGGCCAGCTTCAAAAACATGCTCGTGCACGATTTCCCCATAGGAAACAATAGGGCAGTTTGAGCTGAAAAAAAACATAACACCTACAAAAAAGCAGCGTTCAGCTCCTAACGCAGCCCCATTGTTTCCTATGGGGAAACACTTCCTATGTCTGCACCTAACACCCTATCATGTACCCAGAGTCTAAACACCCCTAGCCTTACACTTATTAACCCCTAATCTGCCGCCCCCACTATCACTGACCCCTGCATATTATTATTAACCCCTTATCTGCCGCTCCGGACACCGCAGCAACCTACGTTATCCCTATGAACCCCTAATCTGCTGCCCCTAACCCCCGCCGACCCCTTTATTATATTTATTAACCCCTAATCTGCCGCCCTCAATGTTGCCGCTACCTACCTACAATTATTAACCCCTAATCTGCCAACCGGACCTCACCGCTACTCTAATAAATGTATTAACCCCTAAAGCTAGGTCTAACCCTAACACTAACACCCCCCTAAGTTAAAAATAATTTTTATCTAATGAAATAAAATAATTCTTATTAAATAAATTAATCCTATTTAAAGCTAAATACTTACCTGTAAAATAAACCCTAATATAGCTACAATATAAATAATAATTATATTGTAGCTATTTTAGGATTTATATTTATTTTACAGGCAACTTTGTATTTATTTTAACCAGGTACAATAGCTATTAAATAGTTAATAACTATTTAATAGCTACCTAGCTAAAAGAAATACAAAATTACCTGTAAAATAAATCCTAACCTAAGTTACAATTAAACCTTACACTATCAATAAATTAATTAAATAAACTACCTACAATTATCTACAATTAAATCAACTAAACTAAATTAAAAAAACAAACAAACACTAAATTACAAAAAAACAACAACACTAAATTACAAAAAATTAAAAAAGATTACAAGAATTTTAAACTAATTACACCTACTCTAAGCCCCCTAAAAAAATAACAAAGCCCCACAAAATAAAAAATGCCCTACCCTATTCTAAAATAAATATTTTACAGCTCTTTTACCTTACCAGCCCTTAAAAGGGCCTTTTGCGGGGCATGCCCCAAAGAATTCTGCTCTTTTGCCTGTAAAAAAAAACATACAATACCCCCCCCCAACATTACAACCCACCACCCACATACCCCTAATCTAACCCAAACAACCCTTAAATAAACCTAACACTAAGTCCCTGAAGATCTCCCTACCTTGTCTTCACCACGCCGGGTATCACCGATCCGTCCAGAAGAGGGTCAGAAGTCTTCATCCAATCCGGGCGATGTCTTCATCCAAGCGGGGGCTGAAGAGGTCCATCATCCGGCTGAAGTCTTCATCCAAGCGGGGGCTGAAGAGGTCCATCATCCGGCTGAAGTCTTCTATCAAGCGGCATCTTCAATCTTCTTTCTTCCGGCTCCATCTTCATCCTGCCGACGCGGAACATCCTTCCTCCACGACGAACTCCCAACGAATGAAGGTTCCTTTAAAGGACATCATCCAAGATGGCGTCCCTCGAATTCCGATTGGCTGATAGGATTCTATCAGCCAATCGGAATTAAGGTAGGAATAATCTGATTGGCTGATGGAATCAGCCAATCAGATTGAAGTTCAATCCGATAGGCTGATCCAATCAGCCAATCAGATTGAGCTCGCATTCTATTGGCTGATCGGAACAGCCAATAGAATGCGAGCATGCAAGCAAAGATATAACACACCAGCGCCAAAGATTGGCTAAAATACCCAAAGGAAACAGAATCTTGAAGTGAAATAAATATTTATTACTGAACTATATATATAAAAAAAAATAGAAAAAAATTTGTAAAACAGTCAAAAAATAGACGTTGGTAATTCTCACTGTGCCAGAGGTGATATGTATACTCAGGTTGGCCAACCTTGAAAAAAAAATATGAAAAGATATATTAAAATATACGTAAAATATGGTAGAAATATCTATACAAGCATGTATAAAAACAATAGCAGCACAGAGAGATATAAAATTAATAGTACAGTACAAATCTGAGGACTAAAAGTTCTATATATAATCTAATTCACCTGTACATAGTATCTAATAATAGTTATTTCTAAAGTCTGTGTTGAAATATTCCAGTCATTTACTAGATATGGACAGTTTTTGGTGTGAACAGATTGTCTGTAAAAACAGATGGTATTAAAGCGAAATAAATCAAAGCGTAACAAACGGATTGTGCATCTATATCAATGTTTATCCGTATTAATGTGCAGCTGAATGGTACCTTAAAAGAATTTTCTCCTTGCAAATTGCCCAATGCAAATCATCCGTTTCGCTTCTGTGGAAGCTTTGTGTGTGGATCCTTCAAGTGTTCAAATTAACAGCTGATCGTGGAGCCGGTCTGGACTTCTCGGCGTTCTCCTGCTGTGAGCCTACAGAGTGCGCGCCTTCTCCGGAAGGGGCTCTGATTGGTCCTAGCTCTTGGGGGAGTGACTGCTTACAATGAAGTTCACGGCTCTACGGCTGTAATTAGGAGTGGTTCCAGTTAGATCCTTAGCGATATCCTTGGGGTGAAAAAGTAAGCAGCAAACGGATGATTTGCATTGGGCAATTTGCAAGGAGAAAATTATTTTAAGGTACCATTCAGCTGCACATTAATACGGATAAACATTGATATAGATGCACAATCCGTTTGTTACGCTTTGATTTATTTCGCTTTAATACCATCTGTTTTTACAGACAATCTGTTCACACCAAAAACTGTCCATATCTAGTAAATGACTGGAATATTTCAAAACAGACTTTAGAAATAACTATTATTAGATACTATGTACAGGTGAATTAGATTATATATAGAACTTTTAGTCCTCAGATTTGTACTGTACTATTAATTTTATATCTCTCTGTGCTGCTATTGTTTTTATACATGCTTGTATAGATATTTCTACCATATTTTACGTATATTTTAATATATCTTTTCATATTTTTTTTTCAAGGTTGGCCAACCTGAGTATACATATCACCTCTGGCACAGTGAGAATTACCAACGTCTATTTTTTGACTGTTTTACAATTTTTTTTTATTTTTTTTTATATATAGTTCAGTAATAAATATTTATTTCACTTCAAGATTCTGTTTCCTTTGGGTATTTTAGCCAATCTTTGGCGCTGGTGTGTTATATCTTTGCTCGCATTCTACTTTTTGGGACCTTTTAGAGGAAGTTCCTTCTAACTCACTAGTTTATACCCTCTTGTTCTAGCGCAGTCTATTATCACTTTTCCCAATAGAATGCGAGCTCAATCTGATTGGCTGATTGGATCAGCCAATCGGATTGAACTTCAATCTGATTGGCTGATTCCATCAGCCAATCAGATTATTCCTACCTTAATTCCGATTGGCTGATAGAATCCTATCAGCTAATCGGAATTCGAGGGACGCCATCTTGGATGACGTCCCTTAAAGGAACCTTCATTCGTCGGGAGTTCGTCGTGGAGGAAGGATGTTCCGCGTCGGCGGGATGAAGATGGAGCCGGAAGAAAGAAGATTGAAGATGCCGCTTGATAGAAGACTTCAGCCGGATGATGGACCTCTTCAGCCCCCACTTGGATGAAGACTTCAGCCGGATGATGGACCTCTTCAGCCCCCGCTTGGATGAAGACATCGCCCGGATTGGATGAAGACTTCGGACCCTCTTCTGGACAGATCGGTGATACCCGGTGTGGTGAAGACAAGGTAGGGAGATCTTCAGGGGCTTAGTGTTAGGTTTATTTAAGGGGGGTTTGGGTTAGATTAGGGGTATGTGGGTGGTGGGTTGTTATGTTGGGGGGGTATTGTATGTTTTTTTTTACAGGCAAAAGAGCAGAATTCTTTGGGGCATGCCCCGCAAAAGGCCCTTTTAAGGGCTGGTAAGGTAAAAGAGCTGTAAAATATTTATTTTAGAATAGGGTAGGGCATTTTTTATTTTGTGTGGCTTTGTTATTTTTTTAGGGGGCTTAGAGTAGGTGTAATTAGTTTCAAATTCTTGTAATCTTTTTTTATTTTTTGTAATTTAGTGTTGTTTTTTTTTGTAATGTAGTGTTTGTTTTTTTTGTAATTTAGTTTAGTTGATTTAATTGTAGATAGTTGTAGGTAGTTTATTTAATTAATTTATTGATAGTGTAGTGTTAGGTTTAATTGTAACTTAGGTTAGGATTTATTTTACAGGTAATTTTGTAATTATTTTAACTATTTTAGCTATTAAATAGTTCTTAACTATTTAATAGCTATTGTACCTGGTTAAAATAAATACAAAGTTGCCTGTAAAAAAATTATATAAATCCTAAAATAGCTACAATATAATTATTATTTATATTGTAGCTATATTAGGGTTTATTTTACAGGTAAGTATTTAGCTTTAAATAGGAATAATTTATTTAATAAGATTTATTTTATTTCGTTAGATAAAAATTATATTTAACTTAGGGGGGTGTTAGGGTTAGGTTTAGACTTAGCTTTAGGGGTTAATAAATTTATTATAGTAGCGGTGAGGTCCGGTCGGCAGATTAGGGGTTAATAATTGTAGGTAGGTAGCGGCGACGTTGCGGGGGCAGATTAGGGGTTAATAAATATTATGTAGGTGTCGGCGGTGTTAGGGGCAGCAGATTAGGGGTACATAGGGATAATGTAGGTTGCGGCGGTGTGCTGTCGGCAGATTAGGGGTTAAAAAAATGTAATAGAGTGGCGGCGATGTGGGGGGCCTCGGTTTAGGGGTACATAGGTAGTTTATGGGTGTTAGTGTACTTTAGAGCACAGTAGTTAAGAGCTTTATGAACCGGCGTTAGCCCAGAAAGCTCTTAACTCCTGGCTTTTCTCTGCGGCTGGAGTCTTGTCGTTAGAGTTCTAACGCTCACTTCAGCCAAGACTCTAAATACCGGCGTTAGAAAGATCCCATTGAAAAGATAGGATACGCAATTGACGTAAGGGGATCTGCGGTATGGAAAAGTCGTGGCTGGAAAGTGAGCGTTAGACCCTTACCTACAAGACTCTAAATACCAGCGGTAGGACAAAACCAGCGTTAGGACCCCCTAACGCTGGTTTTGACGGCTAATGCAGAACTCTAAATCTAGGCGTTAATGTTTTATGTTCTTGTTATCATCATGTTGTCATAACAGTCTACAGCAATAATGAGCATAATCTAGGACTTGTCACTTATTTATCAACTTCACACTGATTTGTGTTTGTGCTTCTTCTCTGACAGATTTAACTGAGGAATCCTCACCAGAGGAGGTTCCCCCTGCAGCCACTTCTCAGAGTAGTCGAGAAGAGGAGATGGCTGAAAATGAATGTAAGAATTTATCATATCATGTTTTGACTATATTGGTTCTGAATTAGTAAACCATATTGTTTTTTCTCTTTTAAAACAATGTTGTGTATAATATAGGCCTTGACACATATTCCACATCCATAACAATTATTTTTGTTTTTGCTTCATCTCTGATGGCTGAAAGTGAAGAGTCAGTGGCCCCATATCCTGGCCCAGCCATGTCGCCAGCGATGTCAGATCAGGCGGTGGCTGCAGCAGAATGTAAGAAATTATCAAATTATGTTTTAACACTTCTATCTTGATAATGAATTGCTACAACATATCTATTATTTTATTTTTTATAGATGAAGATCGAGGTACCCAGAAAGACCAAACATTATCTAATTTATATGCATGGTTGGCAGAGAGCCTCCAAACTTGTATCCAAAATATTAATGAGATCCTGGAGGCACTAGGGTTTGCTTGTTTTTATTGATTGTATTTTGTCTTTAACATTTTTGTTGAGTTTTTTAAAAGATTTCTTAAAAAAGTTGTTTATATTAAAAAAAAATGTTCAAAAAAATGTATAGTGTCGCAGTATTCCTTTAAGTATTTTCTTGAAGGGACATGAAACACAATATATATGTTGAATTTTTTATACATATTTGATTTCTCTTTATTCTTTTGATATCCTTTGATGAAGAGCATATTTAAATAAAGTAGCTGCTTATTGATGTCTGCACATAGATGACTTGTGATTGGCTTGCACATGTGCATTGCTATTTCTAAAAAATAGTATATTTGATGAATAATAGAAGTGCAAAGGATTAATGTTGTTTGAGATTGTCTTGTCTATCTGCATAATGAAATAACATATACAGTATGAGTTTGAGGTCCCATTAAGATCAGAAATTGAATAATGCTTAACATTACATGTTATATTTTAAAATATTATTAATCTGATTAATAATATTTTTTTACAATATCTACAAATAGTCTTTTGAATAAATATTGAGATATGAAGGTAAAAATGTCTTTATTCAAACATTACAATATTGAGGAACATATAAACATTCTTTATAAATGGACATAACAGGTATCTATATCTATCTATCTATCTATCTATCTATCTATCTATCTATCTATCTATCTATCTATCTATACAAACATGCATATATATATATATATATATATATATATGTATGTATGTATGTATGTATGTATGTATATCTATATATATATATATATATATATAGGGGTTTGGGTTGTATGGGTGGAAACCCAATACAACAGTAGTTAGCACTGTTAGTATTGTTTAGCTGTAGTGTGAGTTAGGGATCCTAGAAAGGCAGCTGTATGTCAAAGTGAATGGAGGGATTATCCACCCGAGGGAGGGTGAGGGGACCCCTACAAAACAAAAAAGATGAGAAGAAAGTGAGAAAACAGCACTATTCCAGGGGGTTTTCCCTGACTTCACTAGTGGTTAGGTTGTTATTCAATTAACAGATAACCTCAAATAGTGTTGGTAAATATGTAGATATACTTATTAGTGCAAAATCTAAAAATGTTATATCACATAAATTAATAGAAATAACAGAAAAGAGGCGGCAGCTTACCTCATATGATTGAGGTTTGTTCTAGTAAGTGCAATACCTACCAGATTTCCTGAGCATCACATACCTGAACTTTTATCCGACTACACCTTAAATGGACTTATCATTTATTTTCTGTTATTTCTATTAATTTATGTGATATAACATTTTTAGATTTTGCACTAATAAGTATATCTACATATTTACCAACACTATTTGAGGTTATGTGTTAATTGAATAACAACCTAGCCACTAGTGAAGTCAGGGAAAACCCCCTGGAATAGCGCTGTTTTCTCACTTTCTTCTCATATATATATATATATATATATATATATATATATATATATATATATATATATATATATATATATAAGAAAATACAAAAAATGTGTGGATCACTAGTAAAATATATGTATATAACCAAGCAATGCTTATAACTGTTCTTTAGGTAAGATCCTGAGTGTGTAAATGAATTTGGTTCCTTTTGTCATGCTTTTTCATATGCAAAACATTCTTAACTCACAGGACCAGGCCTGAGGTTAATACACACTCAAACAGACAAGTCACTGGATATTCCCATATAAATAGTTTGTGTATAAAATAAACAGGGCACTTTTCACACATTAGCACACACTGGAGCGGGAGTATACAATTCACTGTAATGAGCGTGATTCGCTCGGCAGCTTGTAGCTGCTTTAACTCACCGCCTCCTTGTGTGATTCCTCTTTGTGTATTCGGGCGCTGTAATAGGGGGAACGACGGTCTCAATACTCTAGCGTGCAGTGTGTCACACACACGGGAGCTGGGCAAATTTCATCACCGGCTCCACTCCGCTTCTGTTGCTCCTCTCACTGTAAGCGGTTCACCTCACCCAGCGTGTAGCTTCCTCCCAATCACTGGGTGCATCTGGTTGGGGTGTGTCACAACGTACCGCTTGTCTCACTCAGCGTGTGGCTTCCATCCAATCACCGGGAGCATCTGGAGGAGGTATGTCTTGTCCGTGAACAATCTCTCCAACTCTTTGCAGATGGGTGTCTTTGCGATCTTGTACCGGAACAGCTTGGGAACTCTGACAGCCTAACGGATCCTGGCTATTTGTAGTAGAGTTTAGGAAAAAGGGGTTCCGTAGGCTGAGATAGTAGTAAAAAAAAACTTTATTCTTTACAAAAAAGCTTAAAACAGACCAAAGAGGTCTACAGCAGCAACAGATTTCACATACTCTGCAGTAAGCATTGAAATGCTCACATGTTTCGGCCAGGGGGCCGTAATCGTAGCTAATCAATGCACCTGCAGTAAAACAATTTAAAAGCAGTGCCTACTTACTATTGGTCTAAATGTGTACCAATCAATCTTATGATGTGAGGGGAGTGTGTGAAATCTTCTATACACATTAAATTAACCTGTTCATTACTTATTTATATAGATAGTTTGCTTTCTAGCTTAAATGCTCTAATGACAACTAGTAAATAAATAAATAAAGATATTTAGATGTATATGTTCATCCTCTTCACTAATATACAACATGGGGGATACCTAGGATGTGGATTATAATCCTATACTAAGAGTACACGTGTACTCATGTATATAAAATAGCTAATATGTCAGTGTGTCTACATTTCTAAGACTCACATAATAATGCTTATAGCAAATATTTTAGTGTAGGGAGCTTTGTCCCACCAATTTTTCAGAATTATATCTGTTTATTTAAAGTGAAGGTAAAGTTTTCCATTTTTTTCAACTGTATTATGTTAGTTATATACTATATAGTGTGATAGCTAACTTTGTTTTAATTATTTGAATATATATTATTTTATTAAAAATTATTTCTATGTACTCACTGTGCCGTTATTTACTCCGCCCTCCATTAATTTCCTGTTTTGTGACACTCTTACGTATAGAGCGGTCCCACCCGCTCTATACGTAGCTCAAAAGCGCGTTCTCGCTTACATAGCAATTTGTGCATGCGCACACTTCACCGTCTATTCACTTTGCGCATGCGTGACTTTAATCTTTTTCTTCCAAGACGACATAGTCAATATCTACTGGAAGCAATCGTTATTGCGCATGCGCTAAACTGGAGCGAGCTTTGCTTGTAAGGGAGAGGAAGTAATGGCAACGCATGCGCAGATCGTCAAATAATGCTGTGACGTAAAATGACGGCCGCCTAACGGCCAGCTTTACTATTGGATTATGAAAGAACGTGACCGGATAAAAAAAAAAACAACAAAAAACGGGTTGTTTTACAAGCGTAGAAAAATAGAGGCAAAAATGGTGAGAACTGGGTAAATAAAAGAAAATAACAAAAATGATGAATTAAAGTACCATTCATTTTTAGAGTATTTACAGAGGAAATAATAGAATCGAGCTAACTTAACCTTCACTTTAAGGCATACTCGCAGGCGGATTAGGTAACAAACAGTTATTAAATCCAATTAACATCCATAGTTAACCTTTGATTATATATGTTGGTATCATAGTATAATACCTAACTAAAAAGGATTATCCTTACTCTGGAGTGTAAAGTCTCTTTCAAGCTGTTATGAAGGGATATTGACTACAGAGTAAATAGAAATGTAAATCAATCTAAAATACATACTGTGTGAGGAAATTTAAAATCGTCCAACTAGATAAGTGGAAAAGAGAGTTCACATTATACATGATGTGCCTGAGTATATAAATATGCAAGTGACTGTTCACATAAGTACATAGGTGTACTTGACTAGTTCTTAATAAATTCATATATGTATATGTACATTCTGTCTTTCAGGATATCAATTTACTTGTCAGGAGAGTGTAATAAATCCCCAAGTCTATACTATTAGTGGTATATCTTAGAACTACTCTGATACCCGGTCAATATGGATGCCGAACTCCCCCCCACTATTACGTAGCTGCCTTCTTCTTAAACTGATAAGCAAATCAGTATCCAGTCCCTCGGACAGAAATTGCACGGCGAGGTCCGGTAAATTGATATCCTGAAAGACAGAATATACATATACATATATGAATTTATTAAGAACTAGTCAAGTACACCTATGTACTTATGTGAACACTTGCATATTTATATACTCAGGCACATCATGTATAATGTGAACTCTCTTTTCCACTTATCTAGTTGGACGTTTTTAAATTTCCTCACACAGTATGTATTTTAGATTGATTTACATTTCTATTTACTCTGTAGTCAATATCCCTTCATAACAGCTTGAAAGAGACCTTACAATCCAGAGTAAGGATAATCCTTTTTAGTTAGGTATTATACTATGATACCAACATATATAATCAAAGGTTAACTATGGATGTTAATTGGATTTAATAACTGTTTGTTACCTAATCCGCCTGCGAGTATGCCTTAAATAAACAGATATAATTCTGAAGAATTGGTGTGACAAAGCTCCCTACACTAAAATATTTGCTATAAGCATTATTTTGTGAGTCTTAGAAATGTAGACACACTGACATATTAGCTATTTTATACACATGAGTACACGTGTACACTTAGTATAGGATTATAATCCACATCCTAGGTTTATTTCAAACATTACAATATTGAGGAACATATAAACATTCTTTATAAATGGACATAACAGGTATCTATATCTATCTATCTATCTATCTATCTATCTATCTATCTATCTATCTATCTATCTATCTATACAAACATGCATATATATATATATATATATATATATATATATATATATATATATATATATATATATTTGTATGTATGTATGTATGTATGTATGTATTTTTATATATATATATATATATATATAGGGGTTTGGGTTGTATGGGTGGAAACCCAATACAACAGTAGTTAGCACTGTTAGTATTGTTTAGCTGTAGTGTGAGTTAGGGATCCTAGAAAGGCAGCTGTATGTCAAAGTGAATGGAGGGATTATCCACCCGAGGGAGGGTGAGGGGACCCCTACAAAACAAAAAAGATGAGAAGAAAGTGAGAAAACAGCGCTATTCCAGGGGGTTTTCCCTGACTTCACTAGTGGTTAGGTTGTTATTCAATTAACAGATAACCTCAAATAGTGTTGGTAAATATGTAGATATACTTATTAGTGCAAAATCTAAAAATGTTATATCACATAAATTAATAGAAATAACAGAAAAGAGGCGGCAGCTTACCTCATATGATTGAGGTTTGTTCTAGTAAGTGCAATACCTACCAGATTTCCTGAGCATCACATACCTGAACTTTTATCCGACTACACCTTAAATGGACTTATCATTTATTTTCTGTTATTTCTATTAATTTATGTGATATAACATTTTTAGATTTTGCACTAATAAGTATATCTACATATTTACCAACACTATTTGAGGTTATGTGTTAATTGAATAACAACCTAGCCACTAGTGAAGTCAGGGAAAACCCCCTGGAATAGCGCTGTTTTCTCACTTTCTTCTCATATATATATATATATATATATATATATATATACAAGAAAATACAAAAAATGTGTGGATCACTAGTAAAATATATGTATATAGCCAAGCAATGCTTATAACTGTTCTTTAGGTAAGATCCTGAGTGTGTAAATGAATTTGGTTCCTTTTGTCATGCTTTTTCATATGCAAAACATTCTTAACTCACAGGACCAGGCCTGAGGTTAATACACACTCAAACGGACAAGTCACTGGATATTCCCATATAAATAGTTTGTGTATAAAATAAACAGGGCACTTTTCACACATTAGCACACACTGGAGCGGGAGTATACAATTCACTGTAATGAGCGTGATTCGCTCGGCAGCTTGTAGCTGCTTTAACTCACCGCCTCCTTGTGTGATTCCTCTTTGTGTATTCGGGCGCTGTAATAGGGGGAACGACGGTCTCAATACTCTAGCGTGCAGTGTGTCACACACACGGGAGCTGGGCAAATTTCATCACCGGCTCCACTCCGCTTCTGTTGCTCCTCTCACTGTAAGCGGTTCACCTCACCCAGCGTGTAGCTTCCTCCCAATCACTGGGTGCATCTGGTTGGGGTGTGTCACAACGTACCGCTTGTCTCACTCAGCGTGTGGCTTCCATCCAATCACCGGGAGCATCTGGAGGAGGTATGTCTTGTCCGTGAACAATCTCTCCAACTCTTTGCAGATGGGTGTCTTTGCGATCTTGTACCGGAACAGCTTGGGAACTCTGACAGCCTAACGGATCCTGGCTATTTGTAGTAGAGTTTAGGAAAAAGGGGTTCCGTAGGCTGAGATAGTAGTAAAAAAAAACTTTATTCTTTACAAAAAAGCTTAAAACAGACCAAAGAGGTCTACAGCAGCAACAGATTTCACATACTCTGCAGTAAGCATTGAAATGCTCACATGTTTCGGCCAGGGGGCCGTAATCGTAGCTAATCAATGCACCTGCAGTAAAACAATTTAAAAGCAGTGCCTACTTACTATTGGTCTAAATGTGTACCAATCAATCTTATGATGTGAGGGGAGTGTGTGAAATCTTCTATACACATTAAATTAACCTGTTCATTACTTATTTATATAGATAGTTTGCTTTCTAGCTTAAATGCTCTAATGACAACTAGTAAATAAATAAATAAAGATATTTAGATGTATATGTTCATCCTCTTCACTAATATACAACATGGGGGATACCTAGGATGTGGATTATAATCCTATACTAAGAGTACACGTGTACTCATGTATATAAAATAGCTAATATGTCAGTGTGTCTACATTTCTAAGACTCACATAATAATGCTTATAGCAAATATTTTAGTGTAGGGAGCTTTGTCCCACCAATTTTTCAGAATTATATCTGTTTATTTAAAGTGAAGGTAAAGTTTTCCATTTTTTTCAACTGTATTATGTTAGTTATATACTATATAGTGTGATAGCTAACTTTGTTTTAATTATTTGAATATATATTATTTTATTAAAAATTATTTCTATGTACTCACTGTGCCGTTATTTACTCCGCCCTCCATTAATTTCCTGTTTTGTGACACTCTTACGTATAGAGCGGTCCCACCCGCTCTATACGTAGCTCAAAAGCGCGTTCTCGCTTACATAGCAATTTGTGCATGCGCACACTTCACCGTCTATTCACTTTGCGCATGCGTGACTTTAATCTTTTTCTTCCAAGACGACATAGTCAATATCTACTGGAAGCAATCGTTATTGCGCATGCGCTAAACTGGAGCGAGCTTTGCTTGTAAGGGAGAGGAAGTAATGGCAACGCATGCGCAGATCGTCAAATAATGCTGTGACGTAAAATGATGGCCGCCTAACGGCCAGCTTTACTATTGGATTATGAAAGAACGTGACCGGATAAAAAAAAAAACAACAAAAAACGGGTTGTTTTACAAGCGTAGAAAAATAGAGGCAAAAATGGTGAGAACTGGGTAAATAAAAGAAAATAACAAAAATGATGAATTAAAGTACCATTCATTTTTAGAGTATTTACAGAGGAAATAATAGAATCGAGCTAATTTAACCTTCACTTTAAGGCATACTCGCAGGCGGATTAGGTAACAAACAGTTATTAAATCCAATTAACATCCATAGTTAACCTTTGATTATATATGTTGGTATCATAGTATAATACCTAACTAAAAAGGATTATCCTTACTCTGGAGTGTAAAGTCTCTTTCAAGCTGTTATGAAGGGATATTGACTACAGAGTAAATAGAAATGTAAATCAATCTAAAATACATACTGTGTGAGGAAATTTAAAATCGTCCAACTAGATAAGTGGAAAAGAGAGTTCACATTATACATGATGTGCCTGAGTATATAAATATGCAAGTGACTGTTCACATAAGTACATAGGTGTACTTGACTAGTTCTTAATAAATTCATATATGTATATGTACATTCTGTCTTTCAGGATATCAATTTACTTGTCAGGAGAGTGTAATAAATCCCCAAGTCTATACTATTAGTGGTATATCTTAGAACTACTCTGATACCCGGTCAATATGGATGCCGAACTCCCCCCCACTATTACGTAGCTGCCTTCTTCTTAAACTGATAAGCAAATCAGTATCCAGTCCCTCGGACAGAAATTGCACGGCGAGGTCCGGTAAATTGATATCCTGAAAGACAGAATATACATATACATATATGAATTTATTAAGAACTAGTCAAGTACACCTATGTACTTATGTGAACACTTGCATATTTATATACTCAGGCACATCATGTATAATGTGAACTCTCTTTTCCACTTATCTAGTTGGACGTTTTTAAATTTCCTCACACAGTATGTATTTTAGATTGATTTACATTTCTATTTACTCTGTAGTCAATATCCCTTCATAACAGCTTGAAAGAGACCTTACAATCCAGAGTAAGGATAATCCTTTTTAGTTAGGTATTATACTATGATACCAACATATATAATCAAAGGTTAACTATGGATGTTAATTGGATTTAATAACTGTTTGTTACCTAATCCGCCTGCGAGTATGCCTTAAATAAACAGATATAATTCTGAAGAATTGGTGTGACAAAGCTCCCTACACTAAAATATTTGCTATAAGCATTATTTTGTGAGTCTTAGAAATGTAGACACACTGACATATTAGCTATTTTATACACATGAGTACACGTGTACACTTAGTATAGGATTATAATCCACATCCTAGGTATCCCCCATGTTGTATATTAGTGAAGAGGATGAACATATACATCTTAATATCTTTATTTATTTACTAGTTGTCATTAGAGTATTTAAGCTAGAAAGCAAACTATCTATATAAATAAGTAATGAACAGGTTAATTTAATGTGTATAGAAGATTTCACACACTCCCCTCACATCATAAGATTGGTACACATTTAGACCAATAGTAAGTAGGCACTGCTTTTAAATTGTTTTACTGAAGGTGCATTGATTAGCTAAGATTACGGCCCCCTGGCCGAAACATGTCAGCATTTCAATGCTTACTGCAGAGTATGTGAATTCTGTTGCTGCTGTAGACCTCTTTGGTCTTTTTTATGCTTTTTGTAAAGAATAAAGTGTTTTTACTACTATCTCAGCCTACGGAACCCCTTTTTCCTAAACTCTACTATATATATATATATATTTATATATATATATATATATATATATATATATATGTATATACATCAGCGCAGTAAATGAGGTGACAGCATGGCATTTAAGCTCACTAAAGAGAAGTGGGTTAGTGACATTAATTAGGCATTTAAGCAAACAATCAATATTAGTGAAGCTAATATTGATGGAAAAAGCAATGATGTGTTTTGAGCATTTAAGGATTATAAGAAAACAGTGATTAAAGAATTAAAAATTAAATGGGAGCTAGCTAGCTTACAGAAATATGTCAAAGAGGAATTGATCCCAAGAGGCCTAAGGATCAGATTAGACCCAGGGATCAATTTAAGAGTGGTGGAAGCTAATTTTGATTTTATTTAGAAATGGAATGCAATCTTAACTAGATGTACTCTGGAACTTATGCAGTTAATGGTAGATGAAGATGTAAAAAGCTAGAGGAATGTAAAGCAGGAACTTATAAGACATATGAGCAAGTAAACCTTTATGCCCAAGACCCGGCCTTTGAAAAACGTAATAAAGAGATGCAGAGGAGCTTTGAAAAGCTACAAAATGAAATCAAATTTAGAAAAAGAGACCAGGATTATTTTAAAAAAGGCACTATATATGTATACAGGAATAACAATAGTGCTAGATACTCCTATGACTTAGGTACTGATAACTCTGAGAATGAACTAGAAGGTGACCCCCAAAACATTAGAAATGCAATTCAGGCTAGGATCCCTTTAGGGGGAAGACAAGGAGGGGAGGAAGATGAAGAGGGGGAGGTGGTCCCTCTTTTTTAAACAGAAAGAGACAGAGAGAGAGAGGGGGAAGATACAATAACAGCCCCCAATACTGTATGATAACCAGGAATCAGAGGAAGGAGAGTCAATCCTGGGGGAATTTAATCTAGGTGATACCTCAGAAGAGATGTCTGTTGTAAATTTGTCAAGAACTAAACTTGATTTAGCACACATCAATTTACTTAAAAAAGGCTTGACATTTTGTCCGACAAATGGTCTTGACAAATTTCAGTTTTTAAAGGACCTTAACTTATATGCAAGAAAGATCATCCTCAAAAAGAAATGGGGGAGTAGATCTAAAGATGAGGTTGGAGATAGTTAGGATAAAGCAGCTGTTGAAGACCTTGTTGCACTGTTAGAAGAACAGGAAGGACAAACAACAGAAGTAGTTCATCCTAAACAAACCAACTTCAGACCACCCTCTAAATACATGACCCAATTGTCTTTATCCCTCAGTGTATATACATTTGTGAAGTGTGTAGAACAAGATGTAGGGAACATTGGTAGGACTGGTATTATTGATGACAACTTATCGAAACATGAAAAGAAAGCTCTTAAGGAATTAATGGGTAATAAAAATATACAGATTAAACCCTCTGATAAGGGAGGGAATATTGTTATCCTTGACCAAGTAGACTATATGAAGGAAGTATTAAGACAGTTACACATAAAGGAACAGTATGAAGAGATCTCTAGAAGTACCTATGAGAAATCCTGTGATGAGCTTTTTAATATGCTTCATAAAGCAAGAGATAATGGACTGATAACAAAAAAAGAATTTGATTTTCTTATTAACCCATACCTGCTTGTACCCACTTTCTACTGCATACCCAAACTGCATAAGAGTTTAAAAAAATCCCCCTGGCTGTCCCATAGTGTCCAGCATTGGAGGAACAATTGAAGGATCGAGTAGATATGTAGATTGTTATCTACGACCCTTCCTAACTGAACTGTCCTCATACTGGGGATGTCCTGCGGAGACTGGATAAAGTGACAATTGACTCAGACATGCTTCTGTTTACTCTGGAGGTTGAATCTCTGTATTCCTCAATCCCACACCAACTGGGTTTTGGAAGCAGTTAAATATTTTTTTAATGCTGCGTGGCAAGGAATAGAGACAACACAAATTCGGTACTTAAAATGCTTGAATTTGTATTAACCAGTAATATTTTTATGTTTGACGGTAAATACTATAGACAGTTGAGAGGTACAGCCATGGGTGCGGCATGCTCCCTCACCTATGCCTGTTTACATCTAGGGGTATGGGAAACAATTGATGTTTTACAGGGTTTGAACCAATTGGTGGAAGTGCATGTCTCCCTATGGCTGAGATGACATTTTGGTACTGTGGAAAGGTGACATTAAGTCTGCGAGCAAATTTGTAGACATGTTGCACTGTAATAACAGGAATTTATATTTGACTTATCAGAAAAAGTGAAAAGGAGGCAACATTCCTTGACTTAAAGATAACCATAAATAATGGCATGTTACGGACTAAGGTGTACCGTAAAGAAACAGCAACCAATAGCTTGTTGCACGCATCTAGTCACCATCCACAAGCACTAAGAAATGGGATACCGGTGGGACAGTTCCTATGGTTAAAAAGATGCTGCTCCACTGAGGAAGATTTTGAAACACAGGCAGCAGAAATGGCAAACAGATTTCTACAAAGGGGTTACTCCAGAAGGCAGATTCGTAAAGGGTGGATAAGGGCCAGGCAAACGTCAAAAATTCAGATGTTAGGGGTGGAGTCTGGCAGGGCTTTAGGATGGTCGCATCCCTCTAGAGCTCCGTGAAACTGAGCAAAAAGATATGTCATAACTTCGGACTACAACCCCGGAGCATCCTTCCTCCACGACGAACTCCCGACGAATGAAGGTTCCTTTAAGGGATGTCATCCAAGATGGCATCCCTCGAATTCCGATTGGCTTATAGGATTCTATCAGCCAATGGGAATAAAGGTAGGAAAATTCTGATTGGCTGATTGAATCAGCCAATCAGATTCAAGTTCAATCCGATTGGCTGATTGGATCAGCCAATCAGATTGAGCTCGCATTCTATTGGCTGATCGGAACAGCCAATAGAATGCAAGCTTAATCTGATTGGCTGATTGGATCAGCCAATCGGATTGAACTTGAATCTGATTGGCTGATTCCATCAGCCAATCAGAATTTTCCTACCTTAATTCCGATTGGCTGATAGAATCCTATCAGCCAATCGGAATTCGAGGGACGCCATCTTGGATGACGTCCCTTAAAGGAACCTTCATTCGTTGGGAGTTCATCATGGAGGAAGGATGTTCCACGTCGGCGGGATGAAGATGGAGCCGGAAGAAAGAAGATTGAAGATGCCGCTTGATAGAAGACTTCAGCCGGATGATGGACCTCTTCAGCCCCCACTTGGATGAAGACTTCAGCCGGATGATGGACCTCTTCAGCACCCGTTTGGATGAAGACTTCAGACGGATGATGGACCTCTTCAGCCTCCGCTTGGCTGAAGACATTGCCCGGATAGGAGGAAGACTTCGGACCCTCTTCTGGACGGATCGGTGATACCCGGCGTGGTGAAGATAAGGTAGGAAGATCTTCAGGGGCATAGTGTTAGGTTTATTTAAGGGGGTTTGGGTTAGATTAGGGGTATGTGGGTGGTGGGTTGTAATGTTGGGGGGGTATTGTATGTTTTTTTTTACAGGCAAAAGAGCAGAATTCTTTGGGGCATGCCCCGCAAAAGGGTTGGTAAGGTAAAAGAGCTTTTCAATTTTTATTTTAGAATAGGGTAGGGCATTTTTTTATTTTGGGGGCTTTGTTATTTTATTAGGGGGCTTAGAGTAGGTGTAATTAGCTTAAAATTGTTGTAATATTTTTATAATGTTTGTAAATTATTTTTTTATTTTTTTGTAACTTAGTTCTTTTTTTATTTTTTGTACTTTAGTTAGTGTATTTATTTGTATTTATTTGTAGGTATTTGTATTTAATTTATTTATTGATACTGTAGTGTTAGGTTTAATTGTAATTCAGGTTAGGCTTTATTTTACAGGTAATTTTGTAATTATTTTAACTAGGTAGCTATTAAATAGTTATTAACTATTTCATAGCTATTGTACCTGGTTAAAATAAATACAAAGTTGCCTGTAAAATAAATATTAATCCTAAAATAGCTACAATATAATTATTATTTATATTGTAGCTATATTAGGGTTTATTTTACAGGTAAGTATTTAGCTTTAAATAGGAATAATTTATTTAATAAGATTTATTTTATTTCGTTAGATAAAAATTATATTTTATTTAGGGGGGTGTTAGGGTTAGACTTAGCTTTAGGGGTTAATACATTTATTAGAGTAGCGGTGAGGTCCGGTAAGCAGATTAGGGGTTAATAATTGTAGGTAGGTAGCGGCGATGTTGGGGGGGGCAGATTAGGGGTTAATACATTTTATGTAGGTGTCGGAGGTGTTAGGGGCAGCAGATTAGGGGTACATAGGGATAATGTAGGTTGCGGCGGTGTGCGGTCGGCAGATTAGGGGTTAATAAGTGTAGGTAGGTAGCGGCGACATTGGGGGGGGGCAGATTAGGGGTTAATAAATATTATGTAGGTGTCGGCGGTGTTAGGGGCAGCAGATTAGGGGTACATAGGGATAACGTATGTGGCGGCGGTGTACGGAGCGGCAGATTAGGGGTTAAAAATAATATGCAGGTGTCAGCGATAGCGGCGGCGGCAGATTAGGGGTTATTAAGTGTAAGGTTAGGGGTGTTTAGACTCGGGGTACATGTTAGGGTGTTAGGTGCAGACATAGGAAGTGTTTCCCCATAGGAAACAATGGGGCTGCGTTAGGAGCTGAACGCTTCTTTTTTGCAGGTGTTAGGTTTTTTTTCAGCTCAAATGGCCCCATTGTTTCCTATGGGGGAATCGTGCACAAGCACGTTTTTGAAGCTGGCCGCGTCCATAAGCACCGCTGGTGTTGAGAGTTGCAGTGGTGGTAAATTATGCTATATGCTCCCTTTTTGGAGCCTAACACAGCCCTTCTGTGAACTCTAAAAACCAGCGGTATTTAAAAGGTGCGGGGGGAAAAAAGCACGCGTAGCTAACACCCCCCTTTGGCCGCAGAACTCTAAATCTAGCCGATAGTGTTTTATAACCTAATGTTCTCCTCTCTTTTCATTGTGCCCTTACTGACAAGTCTGTTTAGGTTTAGGCTAACATCTATGATAGATACTCCTCATGTATTAGGCATACGGGTTTGTCAGGTAGTTGCAACCTGTTCCTAACGTTATTATTATTATGGCTTTTGTGTTAGTCCTTAGTAAGTTGCCTATTTTTGAGTTACTTTAGATAATTTTAAATGTATAGCCAAGATTTATGTGCTTCTTGGCCTGGGATGCAAGTTAATATGGTTATGTATGTGGTTCACTTAATTTTAGTCACTTCAGCAATTCAATACTCTGCCTCTTCCCTTATGCACTACACTCAGCCTTCCCTAGACTCTATATTTTAGGTCATGATAGCAGGTCACTACATCTGGGTGGTTATATAACAATGTATGCAGCCTTGACCAGGCCACAGATGCTCATCCTTATATCAAGAGGCCTCCTTTTCACAATAATTACCATCCTATATCAACTTACACATATGATTATATCACGTAAGTACAAAGAGTTTAATCACTTTTTCCTGTCTCGAGGTATAACGCATTAAATGGTGCTCTTTATATCCAATGTAGCTGTAACATGAGAATACCCAGCTATTTCCTAGCAATCTGGATTAGTGCCAATAGATGGTTTATTTTATACCATACTTTTCTCATAGCTCCAGCTACTCATTTATTGTTGGAAAATGAATGCTTACCACAGCCATAATCCCTTACGTTGATGTTAATAATGTTTAACTCGTTTCTTAAACTTATCTGTGGAAGAAATTTTGGTTGCTCCCATGACGTTATGCTCTAGTATATGTTTTGAATATATATATAGTGCGGCTTCCCTGGTGAGACTTTTCTTCCTTTACATTAGTTGAGGCACACCTAGGAGGCTACACCTAAAACAAACTGAGGCTAAAGTCTTACTCAGTATATTCTCAATTATGGCATTGGATCCTAATCCTCTAGTTTTTTTTTAGTTTTTTTTTTTTACATTGAACTTAAATACTTACTCCCACCTTGATGTAAAATATATTGAGTGGTACTCTCTATATCCACTGTATCTGAAGTATGAACATTTCCAGCTATACCCTAGCAATTTGTATTTGTACCAACAGGCGGTCTATTTTATGCCATACCTTACTCATAGCTCCGGCTGCTCACCTACTGTGGAGAAATGTATACTTAACATAACCATAATTTGTTATGTGGATGTTGATAACGTTTAACTCAAGTGCTTTAAACTTACCAATAGAAGAATAGCAAGTTACTTTTGGGATTGTATAATATGCTCTAGTTTCTGTATTGAGCGATATATTGTTCTGATCTCGCAGTATGATTCTTATAGCTATTACACTAGTCAAGGGACTAATGGGCGGTTTTATCTAAAACAAACTAAGCTTATAGTCCTACTCAGCATACTCTCAATTATGGCACTAAATCCTAATCTCCTAGATTTTTCTACATAACCCGCTAAATGGTCAGAATACTACACTTGGTAATAACTCAGATAGTGGTAATCCTTTCATCTTAGACAGCTCTGCCGCTTCCCCTCCCTTCCCTACTCATTTTTAGGCGACTCTGGCCCGCTGTAATCCTTTACCCAATACCCCCTTTACTAACTCAGTTCAGCCTATATGCACATTAATATTCCATGGAATCTTATATTTTGTTCAATTAGCACTAAAGTAATCCTCTATCTAGCTAATAATCTCCATTGGTCCTCTCTAACATTCTTCCATGAGATACCTGAGCTGTGATTACTATTATACAACCTATATTATAGAAAATGAGGTCTCACTCAGACTTAGCGTCCTTTCAGACTATATTTCTTTGTGCCTTTATTGAAACCGGCTCACATAGCACACCCCATTGGCTGGGTTCACTTGTATACAATGACAGTTAATTGATTTTGCATACATGCTTATTTGTTATCAATATTATCTACGTATGTGTTAATGGAGGTGCAACTTCTTATATTGTTCTTAAAGGTCTGCGTTTCTTTTTTTTTTAGAATGCTAGGGTCTAATTGTTACATGTATGTTTTTTTTTGTCTTCTTGAACCTCAATAAAAAAACTTTTACAAAAAAAAAAAAAGAATTCAGATTTTATATAGGAGTAGTGCGTCTAAAAACAAAGATAATCAAATACAACTAATCACACCCTATAATTTCCACTGGAACAAACTTTGTAATATACTCAACAAACACTGGCACATAATGTCCAGTGATAGTTCAGTGGCGAGATATATATCAGAATATCCCCTGATGACTGCCAAAAGGTCCCCTAGCATAAGAGATACGCTAGTGCACAGTGAATTTCAAAAGGAGGTTCCTACAAACTGGTTGACTAGATCTCAGGTAGTGAAAGGATGCCACCCGTGTGGTCGATGTGTATACTGCAAATTTATTGAAAAATCATCCAGCTTTAGTACAGAAACCTCAGATAAAATTTATCATATTAATGAAAGAATTGTATGTAACACTAAAAATGTAATTTACCTGCTACATTGCTCGTGTCCAAAGTTTTATATTGGTAAAACGACACGAGAACTGAAAGAAAGAGTTAGGGAGCACAGGGATAGCATCAAAGATAATGATCAAGATAGCCCTGTGGCCAGACATTTCCAGATGCTCCATAACTCAGATTATGCACAATTAAAACTACTTGGCATTTAATATGTGAGACCTAAGAGGAGAGGGGGCAATGTGGATAACATATTACTCCAGCATGAATCACGCTGGATGTATAGATTGAACACACTGTCCCCTACAGGTCTTAATGAAAATATTGAATATGCCTGTTTTCTATGATTCTGTAGTCATTTGAATTGATTATGACACATGAAGTATACAAAGGAATCTTACAATATGTATTGGGAGACATTGTGAGAGAATATATTTGTCTTCTATTTATATTGAATTGAAGAATTTGACGTACAATATGCTGATGTTAACATTTGTAAATAAGCCATGAAGGTGTGTCACCTCTAATGCGTATTTTGTTTAATGTAATCTATTAAAAGTATTACCAGACTTAATTTTGTTCCAGGCGCTATATCCCTTTAAGATGTGGTTACAAGGGATATGCAATAAAGTAACTGAATAAGTATTTAAGCACCATAGGTGCTGGATCATCATACATCTGACGAAGCCCCACTCCAACCCACAAAGGGGAGGGGCGAAACACATAACGTGTGGAGTCTAATTCGTGCAGCCAAGGGGAACGCCACAGGTGAAGCTGCTCTGGTGTACCTGTTCACATGCTGTGCACTTACCGGAGTTTAGCAAGTGAAGTACTGCATAGGCATCACGCGATACAAAGACATGGAGGCAAGTGATATTCAGAAAGTATCAGCCCAAATTGTCAAGGTTGTCAAGGCGGTGAAGGTAAGCCGTGCGGTTTAAGGCTTGCACCCGGTAATTTCCCTGAGAACTGTGTTTGAGCATACGGCCAAATGGAAGGTTGTCATCAGCTAAGATACATAGGAGACCGGACTTATAATATCGCTGTCGGAGCCTGTATTTAAACCTAAGTGCCCGGATTACAGCAGAGTATTTGGGATGTGTGGTCGAGCTCCCTTTGATTCTGGAAACCTGGACAGTGTATGACAGCAAAATGGAAAAGAAAATACTAGAGACAAAGTAAAAGAGAAAAACTTTAATTGTTTCAATCGATAAAACAAACCAGGGGGTCCCAATAACTCTCATTAAAACAGCACAAGTGTACTGTGAGCTAATACACAGTGCTGTTTTACTGAGAGTTACTGGGACCCCCATGGTTTGTTTTATCGATTGGAACAATTAAAGTTTTTTTCTTTTATTTTGACTCTGGGATTTTCTTTTCCACTCTGATATATATATATATATTGGAGTCCTTGATACAGTTTGTTGAGGATATTAATGCCTCTATGACAGGCCTAAGATTTACCCTTACTTATTCTACCCAAAAGATTAACTTTTTGGATACAACTGTATATAGATATGGAAACACACTAAGTACAGATTTATATGTAAAGCCAGCGTATAGAAATACTTTATTGCGATATGAAAGTTTTCACCCTGACACTGTTTTTAAATATATACCAAGGAGTCAACTTTTGCGTACCAAAAGAATAGTTAGACATCAGAAAATATTGCCAGAAAGATTAAAATCTATGGGCAATAAATTTATCCAAAGAAGATACCCAAAAGAAAACATTGTTAAAAATATTCAGGAATTGGATAGAATACATGATAAAAACAAACAAACAGAGAAAGGAACAGATAGATTGGTGCTTTCGATGGAATGCAGTGACAAGAGTAATGACATCTTTAAAATAGTGAGAAAGTATTGGCACCTTTTGTCAAAGTACAACCCAGAGATAGAATCATTTAAGCTTGCCCCTATGCCATCATATAGAAGGGTAAAAAATCTTAGGGACCACATAGTAAAAGCTGATGTTGGTACAACCAAAACCTCTGATATAAATTATTTGACTACTCTAAATAAAGGCTGTTACCCCTGTCTACACTGTTCTCAATGTAATTCAGTCATAAAAGGGAAATATTTAGCACAAAATGATAAAAGACAGCAATACACAATCAATGGGCTATATACATGCCAAACCAACTATGCAATCTACCTACTTAAATGCCCATGTGGCCTTTGCTGTATTGGCGAGACCATCCAAGCCGCCAGGGATAGGTTTAGTCAACACAAAACATCCATTAAATCAAAGGACATGTCACTTCCAGTATCTGCACATTTTACCAATATGGGTCACACAGTAAGCAAGCTTCGCTTTCAAGTAATTGACCATATCCCCCACCACAGAAGAGGGGGTAATAGGGAATTAAAATTAAAACAGAAAGAAGTATGGTGGATTAAACGCTTAAATACACTACATCCATATGGTCTGAATAGAGATTATGATTTGTATTTGTTTTTATAATGGTTTTAAATGATGGAATAAATTCTGGTACCACTAGAGGTTACTGTGTTGATGAAATGTATAAACCTGGATAGGTATGGGTTAAATCAATTAACATTGAGAATTGAAGCCTGATTGGTCCAGATACCCTTTTTAAAGTCTGTTTGTTTGCTTTTAACTTATGCATGATTAAGGACCATGTAGGTTCGAAACATCGCTTTTTATTGGTTGCTATACCTCAAATAAAGATTTTTCACCTATAAAAGAAGATTTTTTGTACTGTGGTGCTATTACCTTGCTTTCTACATGGACTGTATATGCTGGAGTTTGGCTGATACTCCTTGGTAACGAGCACACAGGTTGGAAAGAAAAGTTTTACAAAAACCTATGGTGCTGGACTCAACTCACTTACTTATTTTTTATATATATATATATATATATATATATATATATATATATGAACAAAAAGATGAGTGTAGGGGTGGCGCTGAAAGAACACCCTAAAAATATATATGAGAATAAGAGTGGTGTACTTGCTGCCTATGAATGTCTATCCAGAGAAAACTGTGCCCCCAGGAACAATTAACCTGATAGATAAAAATATATAATAAAGAAAGGGAAAAGGGGATGAGGAATAATCAAGAAGGCGCAACACTCTGGAAAAAGGTCCCTGAATTTGGGAGTGGTAAATGGTGTTTGTTTGAAAAACCGTGTTATCTGGAATAGGATTACTGGCTAATGAATTCACTAAGGCCTAGATTTAGAGTTTGGCGTTAGCCGTGAAAACCAGCGTTAGAGGCTCCTAACGCTGGTTTTAGGCTACCTCCGGTATTTGGAGTCACTCAAAAAAGGGTCTAACGCTCACTTTTCAGCCGCGACTTTTCCATACCGCAGATCCCCTTACGTAAATTGCGCATCCTATCTTTTCAATGGGATTTTTCTAACTCCGGTATTTAGAGTCGTGTCTGAAGTGAGCGTTAGAAATCTAACGACAAAACTCCAGCCGCAGGAAAAAAGTCAGTAGTTAAGAGCTTTCTGGGCTAACGCCGGTTCATAAAGCTCTTAACTACTGTACTCTAAAGTACACTAACACCCATAAACTACCTATGTACCCCTAAACCGAGGTCCCCCCACATCGCCGCCACTCGATTAAATTTTTTTAACCCCTAATCTGCCGACCGCCACCTACGTTATCCTTATGTACCCCTAATCTGCTGCCCCTAACACCGCCGACCCCTATATTATATTTATTTACCCCTAATCTGCCCCCCACAACATCGCCGCCAGCTACCTACACTTATTAACCCCTAATCTGCCGACCGCAAAGCGCCACCACCTACGTTATCCTTATGTACCCCTAATCTGCTGCCCCTAACACCGCCGACCCCTATATTATATTTATTAACCCCTAATCTGCCCCCCTCAACGTCGCCTCCACCTGCCTTCACTTATTAACCCCTAATCTGCCGAGCAGACCGCACCGCTACTATAATAAAGTTATTAACCCCTAATCCGCCTCACTAACCCTATAATAAATAGTATTAACCCCTAATCTGCCCTCCCTAACATCGCCGACACCTAACTTCAATTATTAACCCCTAATCTGCCGACCGGAGCTCACCGCTATTCTAATACATGTATTAACCCCTAAAGCTAAGTCTAACCCTAACACTAACACCCCCCTAAGTTAAATATAATTTTAATCTAACGAAATTAATTAACTCTTATTAAATAAATTATTCCTATTTAAAGCTAAATACTTACCTGTAAAATAAATCCTAATATAGCTACAATATAAATTATAATTACATTGTAGCTATTTTAGGATTAATATTTATTTTACAGGCAACTTTGTAATTATTTTAACCAGGTACAATAGCTATTAAATAGTTAAGAACTATTTAATAGCTACCTAGTTAAAATAATTACAAAATTACCTGTAAAATAAATCCTAACCTAAGTTACAATTAAACCTAACACTATGCTATCATTAAATTAATTAAATAAAATACCTATAATTACCTACAATTAAACCTAACACTACACTATCAATACATTAATTAAATACAATATCTACAAATAACTACAATGAAATAAACTAACTAAAGTACAAAAAATAAAAAAGAACTAAGTTACAAAAAATAAAAAAATATTTACAAACATAAGAAAAATATTACAACAATTTTAAACTAATTACACCTACTCTAAGCCCCCTAATAAAATAACAAAGACCCCCAAAATAAAAAATGCCCTACCCTATTCTAAATTACTAAAGTTCAAAGCTCTTTTACCTTACCAGCCCTGAACAGGGCCCTTTGCGGGGCATGCCCCAAGAAGTTCAGCTCTTTTGCCTGTAAAAAAAAACATACAATACCCCCCCCAACATTACAACCCACCACCCACATACCCCTAATCTAACCCAAACCCCCCTTAAATAAACCTAACACTAAGCCCCTGAAAATCATCCTACCTTGTCTTCACCTCACCAGGTATCACCGATTCGTCCTGGCTCCAAAATCTTCATCCAACCCAAGCAGGGGCTGGCGATCCATCATCCGGTGGCTGAAGAGGTCCAGAAGAGGCTCCAAAGTCTTCATCCTATCTGGGAAGAAGAGGCGATCCGGACCGGCAACCATCTTGATCCAAGCGGCATCTTCTATCTTCATCCGATGACGACCGGCTCCATCCTGAAGACCTCCACGTGGACCCATCTTCTTCCGGCGACGTCCAACTGAAGAATGACGGTTCCTTTAAGGGACGTCATCCAAGATGGCGTCCCTCGAATTCTGATTGGCTGATAGGATTCTATCAGCCAATCGGAATTAAGGTAGGAATATTCTGATTGGCTGATGGAATCAGCCAATCAGATTCAAGTTCAATCCGATTGGCTGATCCAATCAGCCAATCAGATTGAGCTCGCATTCTACTGGCTGATCGGAACAGCCAATAGAATGCGAGCTCAATCTGATTGGCTGATCGAATCAGCCAATCAGATTGAACTTGATTCTGATTGGCTGATTCCATCAGCCAATCAGAATATTCCTACCTTAATTCCGATTGGCTGATAGAATCCTATCAGCCAATCGGAATTCGAGGGACGCCATCTTGGATGACGTCCCTTAAAGGAACCGTCATTCTTCAGTTGGACGTCGCCGGAAGAAGATGGGTCCGCGGTGGAGGTCTTCAGGATGGAGCCGGTCGTCATCGGATGAAGATAGAAGATGCCGCTTGGATCAAGATGGTTGCCGGTCTGGATCGCCTCTTCTTCCCGGATAGGATGAAGACTTTGGAGCCTCTTCTGGACCTCTTCAGCCACCGGATGATGGATCGCCAGCCCCCGCTTGGGTTGGATGAAGATTTTGGAGCCAGGACGGATCGGTGATACCTGGTGAGGTGAAGACAAGGTAGGATGATCTTCAGGGGCTTAATGTTAGGTTTATTTAAGGGGGGTTTGGGTTAGATTAGGGGTATGTGGGTGGTGGGTTGTAATGTTGGGGGGGTATTGTATGTTTTTTTTTACAGGCAAAAGAGCTGAACTTCTTGGGGCATGCCCCACAAAGGGCCCTGTTCAGGGCTGGTAAGGTAAAAGAGCTTTGAACTTTAGTAATTTAGAATAGGGTAGGGCATTTTTTATTTTGGGGGTCTTTGTTATTTTATTAGGGGGCTTAGAGTAGGTGTAATTAGTTTAAAATTGTTGTAATATTTTTCTTATGTTTGTAAATATTTTTTTATTTTCTGTAACTTAGTTCTATTTTATTTTTTGTACTTTAGTTAGTTTATTTCATTGTAGTTATTTGTAGGAATTGTATTTAATTTATTTATTGATAGTGTAGTGTTAGGTTTAATTGTAGGTAATTGTAGGTATTTTATTTAATTAATTTAATGATAGTATAGTGTTAGGTTTAATTGTAACTTAGGTTAGGATTTATTTTACAGGTAATTTTGTAATTATTTTAACTAGGTAACTATTAAATAGTTATTAACTATTTAATAGCTATTGTACCTGGTTAAAATAATTACAAAGTTGCCTGTAAAATAAATATTAATCCTAAAATAGCTATAATATAATTATTATTTATATTGTAGCTATATTAGGATTTATTTTACAGGTAAGTATTTAGCTTTAAATAGGAATAATTTATTTAATAAGAGATAATTAATTTCGTTAGATGTAAATTATATTTAATTTAGGGGGGTGTTAGTGTTAGGGTTAGACTTAGCTTTAGGGGTTAATACATTTATTAGAATAGCGGTGAGCTCCAGTCGGCAGATTAGGGGTTAATAATTGAAGTTAGGTGTCGGCGATGTTAGGGAGGGCAGATTAGGGGTTAATACTATTTATTATAGGGTTAGTGAGGCGGATTAGGGGTTAAAAACTTTATTATAGTAGCACTCAGGTCCACTCGGCAGATTAGGGGTTAATAAGTGTAGGCAGGTGGAGGCGACGTTGTGGGGGGCAGATTAGGGGTTAATAAATATAATATAGGGGTCGGCGATGTTAGGGCAGCAGATTAGGGGTACATATGGATAATGTAAGTAGCGGCGGTGTACGGAGCGGCAGATTAGGGGTTAATAATAATATGCAGGTGTCAGCGATAGCGGGGGCGGCAGATTAGAGGTTAATAAGTGTAAGGTTAGGGGTGTTTAGACTCGGGGTACATGTTAGAGTGTTAGGTGCAGACGTAGGAAGTGTTTCCGCATAGCAAACAATGGGGCTGCATTAGGAGCTGAACGCTGCTTTTTTGCAGGTGTTAGGTTTTTTTTCAGCTCAAACAGCCCCATTGTTTTCTATGGGGGAATCGTGCACGAGCACGTTTTTGAGGCTGGCCGCTTGCGTAAGCAACTCTGTTATCGAGAGTTGAAGCTGCGTTAAATATGCTCTACGCTCCATTTTTGGAGCCTAACGCAGCCTTTATGTGGACTCTCAATACCAGAGTTATTTTTATGGTGAGGCCAGAAAAAAGCCGGCGTTAGCTTTTCGGGTCGTTACCGACAAAACTCTAAATCTAGCCGATAGGATGCTAAATAAATAAAATGATGTTTTTCAGAAAAATGGTGATAATAATTATTAAGTATCACTCTTGAGAGCTAATGTTTTGTTAGTAGCAAAAGATGTCAAGAATCAGTGAACACAATATACTGATTTGAGTATTATTGATAGTGATGTTGTAGCCGCATAACTAGTGTAGTGCCCGCTAGATAGGATATAACAAAATATCTACACAAAATCATTAAACAAAAAACAGCCACCTAAAATGCAGGAGTGATCCAAGTATTAACAAAAATCACTAAGCCATACACTAAAAATATTGTGATAGCATAAGTATAACATAAATAATAATTATTGGAATAGATGAATATCAGAGTGTGGTGGAGAAAAAGAAACAATATGTATCGTGACAAAAATAGCACTGTAAAAGTTCAAAATTAAAGTCCAATATTAGATGAAAGCTTCTATGGCTGTAGATAGATGCAAATAATACAAATATGTTAGGCAGATAAAGGATCTTATCTTACCGTATGTTCTTTTTGCATTGAGTGCAGATTCCACCAGTATTGCACTCCTGCTTAAGAGTTAAAGGACATTTTTTCAAAGTTTTTAATTACCTCATACTATTGAGGTTACTTGATGTTAGCGTACAATCGTTATTAAATAAAAAGTGTGATATTTTCAAACAATGTTGCACTATTGTATGTCCTTTCTCTTACATGATTGTGCCTAATTCGGGAAAGAGTGCAAAAGAGATCTCTGGATCGAAGGAGGACACCGCTCCACTTTACCACAGATACCGGGAAGGAGAACTACCTATACACTACACGGCACTTACCTCATGAGATTGAGGTAACGGAGTGTAAGTATATTCCCAACGGGTTCGTTGTGGAACGTGGATTCATCGCTTTATCTGCCTAACATATTTGTATTATTTGCATCTATCTACAGCCATAGAAGCTTTCATCTAATATTGGACTTTAATTTTGAACTTTTACAGTGCTATTTTTGTCAGTAGTCCTATTCCAGATAACACGGTTTTTCAAACAAACACCATTTACCACTACCAAATTCAGGGACCTTTTTCCAGAGTGTTGCGCCTTCTTGAATATTCCTCATCCCCTTTTCCCTTTCTTTATTATATATATATATATATATATTTATACACACACATATATATATATATGTATATATATATATATATATATACATACATATACATATATATAGTCCGATGTTCAGTCCAATGCTCTTGAAGCGCATGTTTTTTACTTTTTTTTTATAAATAAGCGCATCATATGTGGATCTGCGGCAACGATGTCAGACGAGCGTAATGACGCCGTCGAATGTACCAAGATTGACACTTTGATAAAACGGCCCCTATATGAAACAGTTCAGCCTAACAAGTACAAAAGAGAACACTTAAAAAAAAGTTTTTTTTAAAAAAGAGATAACCTCGTCAGCTTTGATATAGTGAGACGTTACTGAAGATAAGATACTTCACACAAGAAAGTGGGTCTTTTTAAATTCCTGACAAGTACCACACAGAACACATCTGCAGGATTGTTGATTCAAATACAGTTCTATCCATCAAGACTACTTTAACATAACAAAACAGATATGCCAATATTTAACAAACGCCACATATTTACATATCCTATTTTGCTAAATATGTTTACAAAGTGTTGCATTTATATTTATTGTTTTTTTTCACATTTCTAGCAGTTCACGATTGCTGTGAGTGATTTTATGTATTGTGCAGTTTAACACAACTATAAATGTTAAAGGCAGGAACTCTCACTGGTGATTGGACAGAAAAAATAGCTGACCTTAGCTGAAGTGGTGTTTAAATGTAGGTGCATGGGAGATATGTACATATGCTTCAAGCTCATTAAAAAAAAAATCACTGAAACAGTCATAACTTTGAATGCCTGGGATAAGCATAAGAATAGCATTTGTACTAGATAAGTTTATACAATCTGCAATCTGGATAAAAGAAAGGGTTTACCTGCAAACGGAAATTGATGATAGATCAAATATTTCATGTTGTATTCAAAAATTGCTTTCAAAATTTTTATAAACTGCTATTTTAGATGCATTTTATAAATTATGGGGGTTTAATGTCGAGTTGCCCCCTCGGCAATGTTTTTCTGGAGACTTATGAGTTATACATGCTGCAGAGTGTGCACGGAGGAACATGAATAGTGCTGTACAGGGCTACTATTCGTGTGCTGTCCAGGTGCGCAGTGCATGTTGCCCTCTGCACACTCTGCAGCATGTGTAGCACATAAGTGGCCAGCAAAACATGGCTAAGGTGGCATTGCTAGTTTAATGCCTTATCTCCGTGAGCTCACAATCATGCAATTGAAAACTATAGTAGTTAATCTTTAAATTATATACACATGGCGTGTCACATAGTTTTTTTCATGATGTCTATAAAACAATAAGGAAACACTATTTTTTTCTTGTACAGTACCCTTATAATAATCTAGACCTTATATGGTTTAAAAGTTCTGGGAATAAATGTACAAAATTTACCAGCAGGTGTAACTTCTTGACACAGAGGGGTATATTTTTTAACTGTCGGGTGGACATGATCTGCTGTAGTGAATCACGTCCGCCCGACATCGCTAAATGCTGACAACACACGCTGTCGGCATTTAACATTGCACAAGCATTTCTAGTGAAAAGCATGTGCAATTCCGCCCCCTGCACATTCACGGCCAATAGGACGCTAGCAGTGGGGTGTCAATCATCCCAATCGTATCTGATCGAGATGATTGCTGTCCGCCACCTCAGAGGTGGCAGACGAGTTACGACCGCTGCTTCTTAACTTATGTTTCCGGTGAGCCTGAAGGCTCGCGTGAAAACAGCTGCATTTAAAGCATGTTAAATCAGCACCATAGACTGATGAGCCATTGGAGAAAATTGTCACTACACACTGCTTTTTTCTTTTATGATTCAGATAGAGCATGTGATTTTAAACAGCTTAACATTTTATTTTGTTCTCTTTATCCTTTGTTGAAAAGGATACCTAGGCAGGTTCAGAAGCTGCTGATTGGTGGCTGCACATATATGCCTCATGGTATTGGCTCACCCAATGTATACAGCTAACTCCAACTAGTGAATTGTTGCTTTTTTAATAAAGGATACTAAGAAAATGAAACAAATTAAACAACAGAAATAAATTATTGTATTCTCTATCTGAATCATTAAATATATATTTTGGGTTTCATAGAGGCTGCTTCGGGGTCCTTCTAGTGCAGACTTGTTTACTGACAGTAACATAGCTGTGATCGTATGACCACTGTTCTGCAAACTCTCCACTACCTAAGAGATTAATCATCCTGAACTCATTCATTGATTGACAGACCCTCTCTCAACTGGCCTGCTCAAAAGCATGGGGTGGTGCAGTACAAGGAAATACTTGTGCAATTGTATCTACGGGCAGTGGGCATACAATGTCTGCTGCCTATTTACCAAGAAGATGGGAGAACAGGTTCCCTTGCTGGGAACCACATCCATCTGACTTTTAGTACAAGCAAAATTACAAAGGAATCTTTTGTGGAAAGACGTGTGTTAATTAATTTGAAACAGTCCACTTCTGTGAACAAATAATCAACTGTATATAAAGCCACTTAAACCTTATTTACATGATACTATATCAGCTCCAAGAAAAAACAATTCTTTGAGAAGCCTCCGCTATCCACTCTTCTTTTTTTGTTTTAGTACAAGCGCCCAGAGGGGCATATTTATCATTGTGTCAACTATGTTGCATTCGCCGGCATCAATACACTCGCCAGACATCAACAGAGATCGCTGACGCGGATCTGCATACGATGCCCTTGTTAATAAAAAATTCAGTTAAAAACACACGCATCAATTACGGCGCAATGAGCATCAGACTGTTAAAGGGACACTGAACCCAAATTTTTTCTACCATGATTCAGATAGAGCATACAATTTTAAGCAACTTTCTACTTTACTCCTATTATCACATTCTTTTAATTCTATTGGTATCTTTATTTCAAATGCAAAAATGTAAGTGTAGATGCCGGCCCATTTTTGGTGAACACACTGGCCTAGATTTGGAGTTCGGCGGTAGCCGTCAAAACCAGCGTTAGAGGCTCCTAACGCTGGTTTTAGGCTACCGCCGGTATTTGGAGTCAGTGATTAAAGGGTCTAACGCTCACTTTTCAGCCGCGACTTTTCCATACCGCAGATCCCCCTACGCCATTTGCGTATCCTATCTTTTCAATGGGATCTTTCTAACGCTGGTATTTAGAGTCGTTTCTGAAGTGAGCGTTAGAGCTCTAACGACAAAACTCCAGCCGCCTGAAAAAAGCAGGAGTTAAGAGCTTTCTGGCTAACGCCGGTTCATAAAGCTCTTAACTACTGTACCCTAAAGTACACTAACACCCATAAACTACCTATGTACCCCTAAACCGAGGTCCCCCCACATCGCCGCCACTCGATTAAAATTTTTAACCCCTAATCTGCCGACCGCCACCTACGTTATACTTACGTACCCCTAATCTGCTGCCCCTAACCCCGCCGACCCCTATATTATATTTATTAACCCCTAACTTGCCCCCCACAACGTCGCCGCAAGCTACTTAAAATAATTAACCCCTAATCTTCCGACCGCAAATCGCTGCCACCTACGTTATCCCTATGTACCCCTAATCTGCTGCCCTAACATCGCCGACCCCTATATTATATTTATTAACCCCTAATCTGCCCCCCTCAACGTCGCCGACACCTGCCTACACTTATTAACCCCTAATCTGCCGAGCGGACCTGAGCGCTACTATAATAAAGTTATGAACCCCTAATCCGCCTCACTAACCCTATCATAAATAGTATTAATCCCTAATCTGCCCTCCCTAACATCGCCGACACCTACCTTCAATTATTAACCCCTAATCTGCCGAGCGGAGCTCACCGCTATTCTAATAAATTGATTAACCCCTAAAGCTAAGTCTAACCCTAACACTAACACCCCCCTAAGTTAAATATAATTTTTATCTAACGAAATAAATTAACTCTTATTAAATAAATGATTCCTATTTAAAGCTAAATACTTACCTGTAAAATAAATCCTAATATAGCTACAATATAAATTATAATTATATTATAGCTATTTTAGGATTAATATTTATTTTACAGGCAACTTTGTAATTATTTTAACCAGGTACAATAGCTATTAAATAGTTAAGAACTATTTAATAGTTACCTAGTTAAAATAATAACAAATTTACCTGTAAAATAAATCCTAACCTAAGATATAATTAAACCTAACACTACCCTATCAATAAAATAATTAAATAAACTACCTACAATTACCTACAATTAACCTAACACTACACTATCAATAAATTAATTAAACACAATTCCTACAAATAAATACAATTAAATAAACTAGCTAAAGTACAAAAAATAAAAAAGAACTAAGTTACAGAAAATAAAAAAATATTTACAAACATAAGAAAAATATTACAACAATTTTAAACTAATTACACCTACTCTAAGCCCCCTAATAAAATAACAAAGCCCCCCAAAATAAAAAATTCCCTACCCTATTCTAAATTAAAAAAATTACAAGCTCTTTTACCTTACCAGCCCTGAACAGGGCCCTTTGCGGGGCATGCCCCAAGAATTTCAGCTCTTTTGCCTGTAAAAGAATAAAAACAATACCCCCCCCCCAACATTACAACCCACCACCCACATACCCCTAATCTAACCCAAACCCCCCTTAAATAAACCTAACACTAAGCCCCTGAAGATCTTCCTACCTTGTCTTCATCATCCAGGTTCACCGATCCGTCCTGAAGAGCTCCTCCGATGTCCTGATCCAAGCCCAAGCGGGGGCTGAAGAGGTCCATGATCCGGTCAAAGTCTTCATCCAAGCGGGGCAGAAGAGGATCTTCCATCCGATTGAAGTCATCATCCAGGCGGCATCTTCTATGGTCTTCCATCCGGAGCGAAGCGGCAGGATCCTGAAGACCTCCAGCGCGGAACATCCATCCGGACCGACGACTGAACGACGAATGACTGTTCCTTTAAGGGACGTCATCCAAGATGGCGTCCCTCGAATTCCGATTGGCTGATAGGATTCTATCAGCCAATCGGAATTAAGGTAAGAATTTTCTGATTGGCTGATGGAATCAGCCAATCAGAATCAAGTTCAATCCGATTGGCTGATCCAATCAGCCAATCAGATTGAGCTCGCATTCTATTGGCTGTTCCGATCAGACAATAGAATGCGAGCTCAATCTGATTGGCTGATTGGATCGGCCAATCGGATTGAACTAGATTCTGATTGGCTGATTCCATCAGCCAATCAGAAAATTCCTACCTTAATTCCGATTGGCTGATAGAATCCTATCAGCCAATCGGAATTCGAGGGACGCCATCTTGGATGACGTCCCTTAAAGGAACAGTCATTCGTCGTTCAGTCGTCGGTCCGGATGGATGTTCCGCGCTGGAGGTCTTCAGGATCCTGCCGCTTCGCTCCGGATGGAAGACCATAGAAGATGCCGCCTGGATGATGACTTCAATCGGATGGAAGATCCTCTTCTGCCCCGCTTGGATGAAGACTTTGACCGGATCATGGACCACTTCAGCCCCCGCTTGTGCTTGGATTAGGACATCGGAGGAGCTCTTCAGGACGGATCGGTGAACCTGGATTATGAAGACAAGGTAGGAAGATCTTCAGGGGCTTAGTGTTAGGTTTATTTAAGGGGGGTTTGAGTTAGATTAGGGGTATGTGGGTGGTGGGTTGTAATGTTGGGGGGGGGGGGTATTGTATTTATTCTTTTACAGGCAAAAGAGCTGAAATTCTTGGGGCATGCCCCGCAAAGGGCCCTGTTCAGGGCTGGTAAGGTAAAAGAGCTTGTAATTTTTTTAATTTAGAATAGGGTAGGGAATTTTTTATTTTGGGGGGCTTTGTTATTTTATTAGGGGGCTTAGAGTAGGTGTAATTAGTTTAAAATTGTTGTAATATTTTTCTTATGTTTGTAAATATTTTTTTATTTTCTGTAACTTAGTTCTTTTTTATTTTTTGTACTTTAGCTAGTTTATTTAATTGTATTTATTTGTAGGAATTGTGTTTAATTAATTTATTGATAGTGTAGTGTTAGGTTAATTGTAGGTAATTGTAGGTAGTTTATTTAATTATTTTATTGATAGGGTAGTGTTAGGTTTAATTATATCTTAGGTTAGGATTTATTTTACAGGTAAATTTGTTATTATTTTAACTAGGTAACTATTAAATAGTTCTTAACTATTTAATAGCTATTGTACCTGGTTAAAATAATTACAAAGTTGCCTGTAAAATAAATATTAATCCTAAAATAGCTAT